>NC_088344.1:30905000-31150000 GCF_036884655.1 Musa acuminata AAA Group | reverse complement strand
TGGACTATAGGTGAAGGAACTGGACTCAAACTCCTAAAGATATAAATAGAGATTTTTAACTTCTCAACTTTGTCATCATCATCAAATAATTGGTCTTCAAGAAGCACAACATCTCTGTTTTTAATAATCTTCTTATTTACTAGATCTTATAATTTGTATCCAAACTCTTCATGACTATACCCCAAGAAAATGCATGTTTTTGCCTCGTTATCAAAGACCTCTCATCTTTAGGAATATAAATAAATGCTTTGCATCCAAAGACTCTCAAGTAATCATAAGATGCATCTTTCTCTTTCTATACTTTCTTTGAAATATCACTTTTCAGAAAAATTAATGGAGAAAGATTTATCAAATTAACTGTAGTTCTCATAATCTCCCCCAAAGTAACTTAGGTAACTTGGCATGGGAAAACATACACTTGATCCTTTTTTCAATGGTTCTATTCATCATTTCGGTCACACCGTTTGTTGAGGAGTTTTAGGAATTGTTTTCTCAAACTTGATACAATGAAACTTATAATAATTTTCAAAAGGACCCCTATACTTGTCACCATTGTCTGCTCGAAAACACTTTAGCTTTCTTCTAATTTTTCTTTCAGCATTAATATGAAACTCTTCGAAAATATCAAGTATCTGGTCTTTAGATTTCAAAACAAAAGCCCAATTTTTTCTAGAATGGTCATTAATAAAAGTAATAAAATAAAGAATACTTCCAAGAGTTCTAATTTACATAGTACAAACATCTGAACCAAATCAATAACATTTGCTTTTCCAGATGATAGATAAGTATAAAAGGTAACTCTATATATTTTTCTAACTAAGTAATGATTACAATATTTAAGGGATGTACATTGCATCTCCGGTAAGAACTGTTTTCTAGCAAAAGTTTGAAGTCATTTCTCATTTATATTACTAAACCTCTTATGCCAAAGATCTATACTTTCATCCTTTTGAATTGCATTAATCTCTCCTTTATATAGCTTAGCTTCGATGATATAGAAAGAGTTTAACTTCTTTTCTCTCATCACAATTAGAGAACCTTTGATAGGCTTCCATTTATTTTCACTAAAATAGTGTGTAAATCCTCATCATCAAGTATGCTTATAGATATTAAATTAAGACAAATATCTTAAACATGTTTAACATATTTGATAATCAATTTACTCCCGGTACTAGTCTCCAAGCAAATATCTCCAATACACAATCTTAGATGTACCATTGTTTCCCATTTTGATATTACCAAAATCATAAGATATGAAGAAATCACAATAAGAAGTAACATGAAATAAAACACCAAAGTCAATTAATCAATTACTATCTTGAGCTGCAAGACTAACACATTCGTCATCACAAACAATAACGATATCACCTATTGTATTGGTCTCTTTTTTATTTTGCTTCCCTTTATTCTGTTCTCACTTCCAAAACCTACATTCTTTCTTCATGTAACTTGGCCTGTTGTAATGAAAATACTTGATATCTCTCTTAGACTTGGATCTTCCTCTATAACTATATGGATTTCTACTATAACTTCTTTCATATCTTTCTTATTTTTCAATAGCAAGTGCACTAGAAGAAGATTCTTCTTGTTTTTTCCTTCTAGTATATTCATTTAACAAACTATTTTTAATCATGTCTATGGTTAGAATCCCCTCTAGCGTGAAGTTAGAAATTGTGACCATAATTGTTTCTCAACTTTCAGGTAAATAGTTGAGAAATAACAATCCTTGCATCTCATTATGTATATTTATTTTCATAGCAATCAACTTATTTGTAAGACTTTTGAAACAAGCTTATGTACTCAACATTCCTCATCTTTCGTAGTAGAAGGTTTTTTTTTTTTACTTTGATGGGCTTATACAAATCTTTGCAATAAAATAAATCTTTCATCCGTCTTCAAGTGGAATAATTTGATGAATTTAATTTTATTATACTGATAGACTTTTTCATTTCAATCACACAAGGAAAAACTAGCACCAAACAACTTGATAATCTGATACCACTTTGTTGGGAAAAACTATTTCAGCAGAATAATTCTTTTCCCTCTTTGTATATCAAAATGAGTTCCTCACCAAAATACTAACTTGTTACCAAAAACAAATATTAACTAGAATAGCATAAACAATAGAATAATAAATAAATTATAAAGTAAGACACCAAATTTTTATATGAAAAACCAAATACAGAAAAACCATGAGACCATAATAATAATAGGAGTACAATAAGTCTTCTTCTGAATAATTAGAGAATCACAAGAATATCAAGAACACATATTTTAGATAAATTTGATCAAAAGAAGATTTAAGTCTTATCAAATGAGTATATCAAAAAAATATCTCACTAAGGATAAATCATACATAGACATCATTAAAATTATAAAACTTATTACAAAAATTCTTCACATAAAATTTAAGTTAAAATCAACGAAATTTAATCACTTAATCATCTAATAAAAAGTCTCAAAATCTTTTTTTTTTTTTAACTCTGACGCCGCACACGACTTCACTTTTTTTTTTAATAACTGATGATTTGGACTCAGTCTAAGCCTAATTATGGCTGAACCCAACAATGAATTTGTTGAAATCTGACAGCAACATGACGGAGTTAGATCAAGCTTTCATGAGCTTCAGCGGGGCTTAGCTTTTATGAGCTTTAGAAGCTGGTGTCATATCATGCTTTTATGAGCTTCAGTAGATCTGGCTTTTATGAGCTTTACAAGCTGGATTGACATCATGCTTCGAAGGCCATTAACATGCTTGTACCTTGTGCAATCCAAGGTCAATGATCTTTCTCTTCTTTTACTTTTGCATAGAGAAGCATGAATGCAATTGTAGGTTTGTAGGTAAAGAGAGTCTTTCCATTGTTCTAATAGTCATCGATTATGTCGTAAAGAAAGAATCTTGATAGCAAAGCATATTTAGTTGATCTACTATACTGTCGAAGAAGGAATTCTCTCTATTTGACATGGTCAGTTTCTTTCTATGCCTCCATGGATGCAGCCATGGAAAAGGCACTAATCACACGCCCAAATTGACACAAACCTATTCAAGGATTCTGAAGAGGAAACCTTCAGTTTTGAAGTCTTGTGATGACTCTTTCTGTTCTGAAGTTGACTATTACTTGATCAAAACTAATATATAGATGATCTTTGTGTCTTGGTCCAAATAACCATCTCATCAAAAGTAGATATGGATATGCAACTGTGAATTGAGTAGATTAAGATGAATAGACTGAAGTAAGCAATTCATTAAGCTCAGATAAGATGAGCTCTTACCTTGGTGCCAAAATCCCCTGTAAGGTTCTCATGACCAAGTTCCTTAAGAACTTTGGTTCATCTTGGATCTGTTTAGTGGCAAACTTAGGATAAGGTGAGTTGACATATTTTATGTACTTCATTAGACTATTATGTAGCACCAAAATGCTTAATACTTCTTGTATCAAGAATTTGTATTTGTTTAGTAGGCAAGCAGTACTTGCTGTCAATAGACTGCTGCCCCCTACTGAACAGTGATAACCTGAAGCAAACCAAAGTTAAGCTGCATCAACTGCTGATTTCTGCATACAGTTCATGAAGTTTCAACAAGTCATAGATTACATATATTTTGGAATTTATGGGGAGGAATTACCAGCCAGCTTTTTTCTACAAGGCATAATAATTACAAAAAAATTAAAAAAAGGAAAAAGCACAGGTGATCTGAAGAGTTGTAATGAGGAAAAGTTTTAGTTAACATAAGATCACCAAATTTTCCTTCTTAAATTGGATTTGCACCACCAGAGAGAGAGAGAGAGAGGCTGAAGACTCCAAAATATACAACAAGATTACTAGAATATAGGTACTGAAAACTTTGGTTGGAACTCTACAAGAAAAAAAAAATCAATTTAATTATCATCAATCATCATGAAAACCCTAATCTAAAACTTATTTCAGGATTAAAAACAAAATAAGACAAAGTCTAGGATGGGCTATCCAAAAATGTCCCGGCATCAGATCTGGTGGAACCATCAGTACTTACTAATAGTCTAGAAACCTATAATAAGCGCACTATAATTGAAGGTTAGTGGAGCTTCTATCATCCTAACTAGTAGTAGAGCACCACAATGCTCTTCCACTTGGCCTCTCACTCAACCTTGTCCGTCCCAGAACCAGTAAACACTACAAATGGAGTTGAAACCTACACAAAAAGCTATGTAATGACAAGGCCTATAGGAACATGGGATATCTTTATCATTCTCACATGTAGAAGCTCTGCAATTACTGATTGATCCTTTGTTACCTTCCCTCTTGGGAGAGAAGTTACATGCAGCTAGTCAAATGCCTTGAGACTGGGGCAATAGAGTTGGTTGTTACTTCTTCCTCAAGAAATTTCCATCTACCTATGAACAATTATGATGCATGCCTATCAATGTGACAACTCAAGCACTCCAAGCAATTAATCTTCAATCACTGACACTGACTTTGAGATTTTGATTCAATGAGGAGAACATGAGAATATGGGTTTTGTTTTTTTTCTGTATATCAAGTGTGCCCTTCAGCTACTTGTACATAGAAACATCTTATGTGGATATAATAAGATCAAGATTTTACTAGACTATATTAGGACATATGAGGAATAAGAAGTAAAATTAGAGTAGATATACTCGCGTCGACATGTATTCTATCAACCTAAGGTTTTAAGTTACAACGACGTTCAATTCTCACTATATGTGCACAAATCCAAAGGAAACAAAAGAATTGTAGTCAACAACATAAGGTAAGCATGTTTCAGAAGAAAGAGAAACATCATTTGCATACAAGTCCGCCGTCCGTTCCTCGAGCACCAATCGATCAACGTGATCAACGAATTGGGATTGTAATATTGGTGACAGTCATGGTCAGACCGATGCAGTGTACAAATCGAACTTCTCTTCCCATGCAAGTATGATGATGAGGTACGTGAGCTTCTACTTGCAAGCTGGTGTTTGTCCTTCCATTGTGAACCACATCATCCATGCCCCACCAGGCCCCACCCCCCAATGGCACCTACTTGTCACAAGCAACATAGCACAGTGTGGCGTGCATCACCACAGGGGGAATCCAATTCGTATGAAGGGATTTGGACGTGGACCTAACTTGAGATGGATGGAGATGGGGTGGGCTACGTGACGTTGTGTTGATGGGGACTTGGATGATGAATTGATTGGGTCGAACGAACATCACTAGCGTTTTGGGAAGAGAAACTAATCGAGAGGCAGATTTCTTCTTCCTAATTTTGTGTTCGATGCTACATAGGTTTTGGGGTTTCTCTACTGACCAAGTGTGGAAGAATTAATTGTAATCCAAAATCTCATTCTCGAAGATTAACAGTGAAGATAATATAAATTACAGATCAACATACTAAACAAATCTATGGAGGGAAGCCCTTGTCCTGTATGATTATAAATCCAATAGTAGGATCAAATCACTAATTAATTGGATCATGGAATTAAATTATCATATCACACAGATACTAATCGGATTTGATTTTTTTTTTTTTTGACTTGGTCATTTTTTAATCCGTTTATAAGTCTATTCTATGATTTCCATTTTCAGAATTAAAAACTTCACCATATTTTTCTATTTAACTACTGTCATTATATAATATCTTAGTATTATATTGAGACATTCGAATTGATTAATATATTATTGCACAAGTGATAAGTCTTATTTTCAAATTCAATATCATATAATATTATATATCATTTAATGTAATATTTTTAATTGATATTGTAAATGATTCACTAAAAAATTATATTGTAACATCATATATATATATATATATATATATATATTCTTTGTGATTCATGTTTTTCCCCTTTGGTTCTAAGGTTGTTGGATGATTAGCATATGCATTATATGTTCAATAATTTCAATAGAGAAGAGAGATTAGCCAGCAATATTTGAATTTTTAAAGAGATATTTGGCAGAGGATGGAGACATGTAGTAGAAAAGGACATGCTAAGGGGTGATTTAGAAAAAAGAAGAATATATGTGGAGTGGCAATATGATGGATCTATCAAGTGGCACCTAAATCTTGTCCTTCGCCTTGGTCACCTCTCCACGTGTCCTCATTCCTCATGGACTCGTACGATTACATACGTGATTGTGGGCGCAAGTTTTAGTTTATGATCCATTTATACATGTGTTTGAAGCATGTTCTCTCTCTTTCTCTCTCTCTCGATCCATTTATACATGTGTTTGAAGCATGCGCTCTCTCTCTCTCTCTCTCTTACTTTGACCGACCATAACGCAGCTCCTACTGGTTGCAATCCGTGGAGGATCTTTTTAAGTGGAAATGTGAGCTCAAGCCGCCCCCTCTTTTCCACACAGACAAGCTACAAAGAACCAACTCCACCTTTTCTTCCTCCTCCCTTTCACAACTCTCCTCTCCCTCTCTCCCTGCCTTTACTCTCTCTCTCTCTCTCTCTCTCTCTCTCTCTCTCTCTCTCTCTCTAACCGCTCCTCTCTTCCATCTCTTTCCCACTCCTTCCAGGAGTGGTTGCTTTTTGATCTGCTGAACTTTTCTTCCCAATTCCTAGAATGATCACCTTCGTCTTCCTCTCTCCTTGTTCCTCTTGAATCACTTGTTGTATCTCTCTTCCCTCCAACATATATAATATAGTCTCCTCCTCTCTTCCCTTAATGGACTCAGCCAACAGTAGCAGCCTTCACTCCTCCAGTGGTGGAGGCGGTGATGATGAGTTTGATTCCCGCACCGGCTCCTTTTCCGCCTTCTTCCACTCCTCCACTGCAACCTCCGCTAGCGCTGCATCCGCCCTTCGACCAGCACCGCCACCCTCTTCCTCCTACCCCCGCAGCCACCACTTCCTTGACTCCCTCTCCAGCATCGACTCCACCCCTCTCCTCCCCCCCTCCCCCGCCGCCATGGCCTCTCATGGTGTCGGCTTCGGTGTCAGAGTGGGTCCCTCGTCGGTGCAACCACTTGGTCAGTCAAACGTCGCCGCCGCCGCAACCGCACTGACGAGGGGCTCCAAGAAACGTTCCAGGGCATCGCGGCGAGCCCCGACGACGGTGCTCACAACCGACACCTCCAACTTCCGCGCCATGGTGCAAGAATTCACCGGCATCCCCTCCCCTCCCTTCGCCGCCTCCCCGTCCTCCTCCTTCGCCCGCGCTCGTCTCGACCTCTTCCACTCTGCCACTGCCTTCCGTTCCTGCTCTGACCCTCCGCCGCCAGTCTCGTCTTTCCTGTTCCCTCGCCCCTTCATGCAACAGGTTCTGTCCCCTTCTCTCGTTCCCATCTCTTCTGCTTCCTCTGCTAATGCTAGTGCTACTATCTCCAATGCTATTGCTGCAACTAGCAATACTATCTCCAATGCCCATTCTACTACTAGTAATAGCATCAATCCATCTAGTAGCAATAGCTACCAGCTACCTTCGTCTGTACTTGGCCTTGCTAGCCAAAACCAACATCTTCTCGACCCAAGCCTTACAATCCAACCGCTCCTCCAACCTTCGTCTGCACTTGGCCTCGGTAGCCAAAGCCACCCTCTTTTGAACCCAAGCCTTACGTTCCAATCGCTCCTCCAACCTTCACTTCATGCAAAGAGCAACCTGCCTGCCATGCCAGCAGACTTGGACACCAGACCTCTAACCAGAGGGCACGCCGGTTATGCTTTGAACGAGCTCGGACTCCCAACGAGGCTTGCCGCATCCCAAGGCACGCACTCGGTCCATGCTGCTGTGTCAGGACAGGACGGCGGCAGGGATCGAGCATCACCAAGGCCGATACTCATCGGTAACTACAGTTCTGGCTCACACCAAAGAGTGAGCAGTAATCACAAGGCGAACTACTCCCGATCGAGTTCGTCGGAGTTCAATGCGGAGAATGTGACAGACGGCGTTACGGCGATGAGGGGCGAAGGTATGGTGGATTCATGGATTTGTTCTTCCGATTAGGAGATAGAGAAGAGATGTGTCAAGTCAAAGGGGAGGAAGGAAATGAGCTCATGCCTGCTTATTCAGCACTATGACTAATAATAGTGGTTCCAACACATTTCTTCTTTCCTAATATCTGCATGTATGTAAATAGGGTTTCTCCTGTGTTTTCCGATTACCACCTCATTGAATGCTAGGGAGGACGTCTGTAGTAAATCTCATTTCTCGACCGGTTTTAATTGACGCAGTGATGCATGTACTTCTTTGATACTTGTCGTAGAACCCTAGGGAGGGAGATGGAGATGAGATGTAGATTACGGACTCGGTTGCAGCTCAAAATGAGGTAAGAAAGATCTCATGGGTTCCATATCATTATGTTACCTTGTTCTTGCTCTCACAACCCTCCGAAACTTCTCTAGGATCGGCGCACTGGATGGGCGCGTCTTCCGGCGAGATTTAAGGAACTGGTAGCCGCTGAATTCTTTGAAATCCACAACAGGAACACCTCCAAGCCATTAAAGCCTACGAGGCAAATACTATATCCTCTTTAGAAGCTATTACTCCACATGAGGTTCCACTGATATGCCGTCCAAACCTAATAAACAACAGCGCTGACAACAAACGTGTTTGCAGTGTCAACTTAAAGAACAAGAATTGAAAGGCTCCCTAGCTCGATGCCCTCTCTCACCCAAAAGGAATTTAATAAGGCCATAGAAAGGTCTGTGATTGCTATGTCGATGTCAAGTAATCAGCCAAAGTGGTTTCTGCCTACTTGCTTGTCTACTCATCTGTCGCCAAGGAAAAGTATCAATGGCTATAGTCATGCCTTCATGTAGAGAGCTGTGTGGCACAGTTCTACGAGGAGATGAGGAGGTTGTGGAAGACCCGGCACAGGGGGAAAAGGTGAGTAATATGATATTGAACACAGCTGATTGATTGACTAAAGTGGGAATGGTTAAAAAAGATGTGGTTTTGGGATATATTGGGTGGCCTTTTGAGGTGTGATGTGACATGCTTTGAAATCATGAATGGCCCATGACAGGAAATAACCAGTTCCTTAGCAATGATGACTTCCCATTCCTCTGAAACTCATGTGAGGGAGGCTGCACTGGGAGGGCCTCCCTCTTCCTCCCTTCTTCCCACTGGGGTTAGAATACCTACAATTCAGAGCCAACCAGAAAGAAATAAAGCTTTTCAGCATCTCGAAAGACTGGCAAGTGGCAACCACACTCCACTCACTGGTAGCATGTTGTGTCATTTTCCAATGTTTGGTGGCACAGCAAATTAACAGTATATATTTTCTGTGCCAAAAAACCCTTGTTCTTCAGGCAAATTTCATAGTGAGTCAAGAACTAGGATGCATGGAAATTAAACTTTGTGTTGCTGCGGGTATGTTATACATGGTATGAGCATGGATATGATTAAGTTTTTTCAGAGATTTCACTGTATGTTCTGCTACATATAATGCAGTCCAGAAGAGCAGAAGCTCCAAAGGGCACATTGTAAGATCATATGGCTGGTGTCTCCCTTTGCCTGGTTGTGATGTTGTTCGGTTGTCATGCATTGCACAACACATTGGACTGCTGCAACAAAAGCATCTCACCAACTAAAGTCAAGTGGGGCATAATGACTGCTGCCTGACTGACTGACAAGTACATCAAGGGTGGTCTCTCTCTCTCTCTCTCCTTCCTTTTGCTTTTACTTTCTTTTAATTAATCTATTCATACATGAAATAAAAAAAAATTGAATTGGAATTCTTGAATTTACATGAAAAATCTAACAAAATTTGAATATAAATATGGAAATGAGGACTGATCATTGTGTAGCCCAACTTCACATCAAGGTCTTTATCAGCTCACCCTTTTATTGTTAGGATTTGGGTTTTGAGGTTTGGTAAAACCTATGAGAGATTGAGGGAAGTAGGGAAAGGAAAGAGAAAAAAAGGGGGGGATAAAGAGAGGTGTTTGAGCAAGAATGTTATATATAATTGATATAACATACTCTTTTGCATCTAAATTAAGTAGCTAGATTTGATTTGATTGACCATTGATCTAAAATGGCCATACCAAAATGAATTAGAAGATATTAAAACCAAAAAATAACCTCAAATAAGAACCAAATGGACTAGTTTGATCATCCAAAAATTTTGATTTAGTTGCTCTGATTACTAAACAGTTCCTTATCTATTTGTCAATAGACTGAATATTTCCTTCAATGGTTCTATGGGTTATGACACATATTAGAGCAACGCAAAGTAATAAATATCCAAAATAATTATATATAGTAATTTCTTTTCCTTAAAACATGACTTTGCAATAGTTCCTTATAATCGAATTTTTCGGATCCAATAGTACTTACAAAATTACAGCACAAAATAAACAAAATCAGTGTAATTATTTTTTTTATAAAAATGAAACTGAAACTAAGAGAGAAGCATAATAATTATCAAATGTGTAATACTGGACATTCTTGGAAAGTAATTTGAAGTTAAAGATTACTAAAGGAAGTTGCAAACTAAATTCTTGGAAACTTTTAGGCATTATTGCACATGAATGCAATTAGAAAATATATATACTATGCTTTTTGTTACATTTTTATAGTTACAATTTTAGTTCCTTTCTTAAAAAATATTAGAGAAACTTATAAATGACTCCATTAGGAGCAAAGTTTACCCTTTGCACATATGTATTCATTTATTAAGAGTGAAATCACAATAAGAATATCATGAACTTAGGTCTAGCTTTAGCTTATTGTAGTAATATGGTGATTGATTCCTTAATAGTTATTATTGTTACTCTCTGGTGCATATAATTGAGGATATGCTAAAACAAATTTCCATCATTCATAGGCATATTGAGAATCTTCCAAGCAGTGGACTACTAACCCCCTAAGATCTAGAAAAGTAATGCAATACTTTTCAAGCCTGTTTGTTTTGTCCAAAACGCATCATAATAAAGTGGACTTCTCGAAGGAAAAGGTCTTAATTCTTGTGTTTGGTTCATTGAAATTGGGCAACAATTGTTTAAAGATTCATAGAGAATAGATGTTGATAGAGAGAATTCTTAGGTTAAGTTCGACTTTAGAGGACAACAGTTTAACTACACATTTGTAGTGTTGAGATATGATCCATAGTTATCTAGATTGTTATCATGATATAGTGGTTACATGATGATTTCAATCATGATCTAATAGTTTCAATAACTACCTTATGATCTAGTAGTTATAGGGTGGTTGTCATTAGGTCCTATAAATAGGACCGTAGTTCATCTAGCAAGACATTGAGATTGAGGAGAGGAAGATAAAGAGTCTGTGTGCATTTGGTATCTTGTAAGTGTTCCTTCTGTTTTTAATACTACATCAGTTTTCTTGAGTCAAAAGGATTCTTTTTACTCGTATCGTAGTATTCTGTTTCTTCCTTGTTCCTCCATCTCCAACATTTGTGGTATTAGAGCCTAGTTTCAATCTGAACTGGGTATTATGGCTTTTAACGGCAATTCCGTGTCTCAACCCCTTATCCCCATCTTCTCGGGCAAAAGTTATGAATTTTGGAGTATCAAGATGAAGACTCTATTCAAGTCTCAAGATCTTTGGGACTTAATAGAGAATGGATATGCAGATCCAGATGACGAAATCAGGCTGAGGGAGAATAGAAAGAAGGACTCAAAGGCATTGTTCTTCATTCAACAAGCTGTACATGAGACGATCTTCTCAAGAATTGCAGCAGCGACAACCTCAAAGCAAGCCTGGTTGATACTTCAAAATGAATTTCAAGGCTCATCAAGGGTGATTACGGTAAAACTTCAAACCTTCCGTCGTGAGTTTGAAATTTTGTTCATGAAAAGCAATGAATCGGTACAAGATTTTCTTTCTCGAGTGACTGAAATTGTTAGTCAAATGAAATCTTATGGTGAACATCTTCCTGATCATATAATTGTTGCAAAGGTTTTGAGAAGTTTAACTCTGAAATTTGATCATGTTGTTGCCGCAATTGAGGAATCAAAAGATTTATCTACTTATTCATTTGATGAACTAATGGGTTCCTTGCAAGCACATGAAGTAAGGTTGAACAGGTCACTTGAAAAAAGTGAAGAAAAAGCATTTCAGGTTAAGGGAGAGTCTTCTACTTCAGAAGAAGACAAAAAATCAACAGGAAGAGGACGTGGCAGAGGAGGATTTCATGGTAGAGGAAATGGAAGAGGAAGAGGACACTTTGATGAACAAGGGCAATCAAATTATGATCAAAAAAAATTACAAAAGTGGAATTCAATGTCACTATTGTAAAAAGTTTGGTCACATGAAGGCAGATTGCTGGAAAAGAGAAAAACAAGCAAGCTATGTGGAGAAAACTGAAGAAAATAGTAAGTTGTTTATGACTCATTCACAAATTCATAACATCTCAAATGATATTTGGTTTTTGGATAGTGGATGTTCTAATCATATGTCAGGCATAAAATCAATATTTAGAGATATTGATGAGACTCACAAGTTGAATGTTAGACTTGGAGATAACAAGCAAATCCAAGTGGAAGGGAAAGGAACAATTGAGGTGAAGACAAATCAAGGGAAGGTAAAATACCTTGATAATGTTTTCTTTGTTCCTACTTTATCACATAATTTGTTGAGTGTTGGACAATTAGTAAATGATGGATATCAAGTAATATTTGATGATGGTTCATGCACTATTAGAGATAAGAAATCTAGTTTGATTATAGTAAATATTTGCATGACACAAAACAAGATGTTTCCACTTGTGTCAAATATTGAAAGACATGCGCTTATCACAACTCAAAAGAATGAGTCTAGTTTATGGCATTTAAGATATGGACATCTTAACATTAAAGGTTTAAGGTTGTTAAGTCAAAAAG
This sequence comes from Musa acuminata AAA Group, assembly GCF_036884655.1. Classification (NCBI taxonomy): domain Eukaryota; kingdom Viridiplantae; phylum Streptophyta; class Magnoliopsida; order Zingiberales; family Musaceae; genus Musa; species Musa acuminata. The sequence goes on along the minus strand of NC_088344.1, from coordinate 31,137,221 downwards.
GAATGGTTTTTGGATTGCCTAAGATTAATACACTTGATGTATGTGAAGGATGTATTTATGGCAAACAAAGTAGAAAACCATTTCCTATTGGAAAAGCATGGAGAGCATCTAATTGTCTTGAATTAATTCATGCTAACTTATGTGGACCTATGAATACAAAATCATTTGGTGGAAGTCAATATTTTTTATTGTTTACGGATGATTATAGTCGCATGAGTTGGGTATATTTTTTGAAATTGAAATCTGAAACATTTGATAATTTTCGAAAGTTCAAGGCACTTGTAGAAAGACAAAGTGGTAGATATATAAAGACACTTCGGATAGATAGAGGTGGTGAATTTTTATCTAATGAGTTTAGTTCTTTTTGTGAAGAAAATGGTATCCACAGAGAATTGACAGCACCATATACACCGGAGCAAAATGGTGTAGCTGAGCGAAAGAATCGGACTGTCGTTGAAATGGCAAGAAGTTTGCTTAAAGGAAAACATCTTCCAAATCAGTTTTGGGCAGAAGCAGTTGCAACAGCAATTTATTTGTTGAATATTTCACCAACAAAGGCTGTTATGAATCGAACTCCTTTTGAGGCTTGGTATGGTATGAAACCAAGTGTTAGACATCTAAGAATTTTTGGTTGTATTGCTTATGCTTTAGTGAATTCACAAAATCATCACAAGCTTGATGAAAAATCAGAGAAATGCATTTTAATTGGTTATTCTTTACAATCTAAAGCATATCGATTATATAACCCTGTTAGTGGCAAAGTTATTATTAACAGAAATGTTATGTTTGATGAAAGGGCAAGTTGGAATTGGGAGACCAATAAAGGTGAAACACAAATGCAGATTCCAGCAGAACTAGACACTCCACAGAATCAAGTGACAGATCTTGCTCCAATAAGTTCATCGTCAGCCTCACCCAATAGCAGTTCAAATTCGGATTCCTCAGATGAAACCCCTCCAAGAAATTTCAGATCACTGACAGAAATTTATAACTCAACATTTGCTTTGTTTATTTCAGATCCGACAACTTTTGAGGAAGCAGTTAAAAAAGAGGAATGGAGAAAAGCAATGAAGGAGGAAATCAAGTCAATTGAGAAGAATGAAACTTGGGAGCTAATGGATCTACCGAAAGAAAAGAAAGCGATTGAGTTAAAATGGGTGTTCAAAACAAAATTTAATGCGGATGGAAGTATCCAAAAGCATAAAGCTCGGCTTGTAGCAAAAGGATATTCACAGCAACAAGGTATTGATTATGATGAAACTTTTTCTCCAGTTGCTAGATTCGAAACTGTGAGAACTTTCTTGGCTTTAGCTGCTCACTTAAGTTGGCCTGTTTATCAATTTGATGTGAAATCTGCGTTTTTAAATGGAGATTTACATGAAGAGGTTTTTGTTGCTCAACCTGAAGGTTTTTTTATTAAAGGACATGAAGAAAAAGTGTATAAGCTAAGGAAAGCTCTTTATGGGCTTAAACAAGCTCCAAGAGCATGGTACAGTAAAATTGATCATTATTTTCTTCAAAATGGATTTAAGAGGAGCAATAATGAACCTACTCTTTATCTAAAGAAAGAAGATGAACATAACATTCTAATGGTTTGCCTTTATGTTGATGATATTATATATATGGGTTCATCTAACTCTTTGGTGACAGAATTTAAAAAATGCATGATGAATAAGTTTGAAATGTCAGATTTAGGTCTACTGCACTATTTTTTTGGGTTGGAAGTAAAGCAAGGATCAGATGGAATTTTTATTTCACAAAGAAAGTATGCAATGGATCTACTCAAAAAATCTAACATGATTAATTGTAAAGCTGCAACAACACCCATGAATGTAAATGAGAAATTTAAATTTGAAGATGGTACAAGTTTGACAAACGCAAGATACTACAGAAGTTTAGTTGGAGGTTTGATCTATCTAACTCATACTCGACCAGATATTGCATTTTCTGTTGGTGTAGTATCCAGGTTTATGCATAGCCCAAGTAAACATCATCTCGGAGCTGTTAAAAGACTTCTACGTTATATTGCTGGAACTACAGATTATGGTATTTGGTATTCTCATAATTTTAATTTTAAATTATCTGGTTTCACTGATAGTGATTGGGCAGGAGATTTAGATGATCGAAAGAGTACTTCAGGCAATGTTTTTAGCCTCGGATCGGGAGCTATATCTTGGAGTTCTAAAAAGCAAGCAACAACTGCATTGTCGACATCGGAAGCAGAATATGTAGCCGCAACATCAGTAGCTTGTCAAGTAGTATGGCTTAGAAGACTTCTTGAAGATCTTTATCAAGAACAAAAAGAAGCAACGGAAATATTTTGTGATAATAAAGCCACAATTGCAATGACGAAGAATCCAACATTTCATGGAAGAACGAAGCATATAGAGATACGCTATCACTTCATCCGTGATCTTGTAGCAAGTGGAGCCATAACAATGAAGCATTGTGGAACGGATGAACAAGTTGCGGATATCCTCACCAAATCACTTCCACTTCGAAAGCATATTTATTTTATGTCGCAAATTGGTGTATGCAACTATGAATCAAGAGGGAGTGTTGAGATATGATCCATAGTTATCTAGATTGTTATCATGATATAGTGGTTACATGATGATTTCAATAACCACTTGAACATGATCTAATAGTTTCAATAACTACCTTATGATCTAGTAGTTATAGGGTGGTTGTCATTAGGTCCTATAAATAGGACCGTAGTTCATCTAGCAAGACATTGAGATTGAGGAGAGGAAGATAAAGAGTCTGTGTGCATTTGGTATCTTGTAAGTGTTCCTTCTCTTTTTAATACTACATCAGTTTTCTTGAGTCAAAAGGATTCTTTTTACTCGTATCATAGTATTCTGTTTCTTCCTTGTTCCTTCATCTCCAACATGTAGGAAAGCCAAATTGAAACAAAGGAGAGTTAGGTGTATGTTTTGACCCATGAAATGTAGCTAGAAGCGCATTATGACATGCTCATTTGCCATCAGTTGGACTTGATAAAGAATAATGCAAAACTCGTGCATGCCTACTTGTTATTCTTTCTATTTTTATTTAGTACTTTTTGTTAGGACAGTAAACGATCCTAAGAGGGGATGAATTAGTATTTTCAAAAAAAATATGACTATTTGAAAATTTGGAATGATGAAATCATATAGGAATTGCTTGCTTTTAAATTTAATGAGCAAAGTAAAAATAGTAGATAATTGAATCAATAAGTAATGGTAATGAAAAATAGAAAGAAAATATATTCCTAGTGGTTTGGCCATCTCGACCTACATCTACTCCCGATTTCTCTTCCGTCGAAGTCATCGGCTTTCACTAACGATCTTCTTTCAATAGGCAAAGATCAATTATCCTTTTTACAACTCTTTCTCCTTTTCATAAGCTCAGGAGAGAACCGTCATACTTTTCTTTTATAATAGACCTCACTCCTCCCTTACAAAACTTCTAACTCTAACAGGAAAAGACTCACTAACTCAAGAGGGATTACAATTTTTTTTTCTCAGGTACTCTTTCCTTTTTCTACTCTTTTTCTTGTTATGCTAAGTAGAAATAAGTGAAGTATTTATAGACTCCAAATGACTCTAAAAATAGAGCAAAAAAAAGTCTCATCGTGGGTTTTTGGCGTACTAGCGGTGCCGCTTGCCACCCAATATACTGGCAATATCACTACTCAGTTTGGGCATTACCATTGCCTGATAGTCTGAAAGATTATATTTCGGTGATACCACCACCAGTCTAGGCAGTACTACTGCTTGACACTAGCAGTATCATCGTCGGGACTTTTGAAATTGTACACTTCAGATGTTCTAGCTCATAGGTAGTTCCACTACCTGACCCAATTTTAAGTCACTGAATGAGCCTCTCAATAAGCCTAGATCAGTCCCAACTCAGGCCTAATGGGCCCTTAATTGAGTTAGTATGGTTACACCTAAAACCAACTTAATTACAACCTAAAATACTTCGATCAAGACATGACTGATTACAAGACAAAAATACTATATTGTTCGGTATATCATTGGTTCATTCGATGCTTCGTCTGAACCTTCGGCGCATCGTCCTCTTTTTCGACGTATTGCTCGATTGGTATGTTGACCTCTCGCAATATCTAATCTCCTTGGCGTAATGTTCGATCCTTCTAGCTCGATGCTCGAACTTATGGCATAAAGTCTTTCTATTGATATGTCAATCGATCCTCTAACTCGACGTTCAATCTTCTGACATGAATCATTCTGGTCCAATATCTAATTCTCCTGCTTCAATTAATTTATCTTTTCATGATCGAAATTAGTCCTACGTCACTCAAACGTTGATTAAATAATAACTTCATCAATTGATTTCATCATCAAGATCCGAGATTCAACACTCACTATATATTATTTTTTATATTTTGATCATATTAAAATTATGATCTACTTAAAAAATATGTATTGGGATATCCATAATTATGAAAGTAAAATAAATAACCTTATTTACCTTAACACCGTCAACTACATCGATGGAAAACACAAAATGTGATATCACATGTTGAATCAGAGTGAAAATGATAGATAAAAAGATAATTTTAATATTCCTTTTATTTTTAACATGTATAATGTTGAAATCTTTTTATTACTAAAGTTGTTAGAAACAAAAAAAGATATTAAAATTATATTTTTTTGTTAATCATTTTTATGATGATGTCATATGTTATATTTTTTATCAATGCAATTGATGATGTTAGAATAAATAAGATTATTTATTTTATTTTTAAAATAATAAGAATTTAAATATAATTTTTTTAAGTATAAAACCCGAGATACTAATAAAATCCAAATACTGAGGGTAATAAAATCCAAATACTGCGGGCTTCTCATTTCTAAATATCATTTCTACTTTGATGGTTTACCATATTAAAGAATTTTTACCAAACAATTTCTTGTACTTGCACTTGAGTTTAGTCATGTTTTAATCCTATCTACCAGACAATTTCTCCCGTTGCTATAGCTTTGATTCATTAGGTTTATAATGTGCAAATCCTATGCGAATTAAATAAACTCAATTTAGGGAGAAAAAGACGAGGGAACAGAAGGGATTTTGACACATATCAATTTTATTTAGGTGGAAGGTCCCCAAGCTACTGACCTAAAACCTCTCTCATAAATGCTCAAGAAACTTTGACATGCAGATGATGATGACAGTGGTAGGGGAGGTGGGGTTTCCGAATTCCACATATTTCCAAGTGGTAGCGAGAAGAACATGCTATGGAACTCATGGCTTGGTTTTTTTTTGGATTGAGTGAATACTTTTAGCAGGCTATACTCGGTAAGCGACAATGAGATGCGGTTTGCTTTGTGTCACACTATTTGCATCTATAAAGCTTACAATCTATTTATACAAAACTAATATTTTATAGGGTAATCTTTTAAAAACAATATCTCTTTTTAGGTTTTCCTCAAAAAAGTTTTTTTTTTTTTTTTTATAAACCTAGCAACTTGTCCTCTTTACCTCTTTTTCTCTATGGACCGAACCGATTAATTATAATATTTTTTATTAATGTTATAAAAAATATTTTAATTTAGTATAAAAACATTGCAATTGGATCGATTCGAACTGGTTCATAAAAAAAATAAAATGAAAGGAAGAAAAAAGAAAAAGGCAGTTGATTGTCGAGTCCAACATATTCTAGATATTAGGTAAAAAAAAAAGTTATTTCAAAAATTTACCATATATATATATGTATAATTGTGGATGATGATTGAAATAATATCTCTTATATAATAAAGGTTTATTGACATGAAGTAAAAGATGATGTGTTCATCCCATTTTGTCATAGTGATGGTATTAGTTTTCAAAAATTGACCAACTTACTTTTCAGACTAGTGAACAGTAGTTTGTCCATGAAAGAGGCATAAATCAGCTGTTCATCAGAAGAGTTTGATGGATTTGGTGGTAATTGATGGATGGATTTGATAGCACGATCTACCAATCACTTATGAGGTCTGTCCCAACAACCATGGAAAAAGCTAAATGACTTTCTAACACAACTTGCACCAACAAAGGACAATAAACTGCTGTGCCAACAACTGAGGGACCTCCCTGTCTCTCCTCATTCTTTATGCAAGCCATGCACAGAGGTTGCTTGTTCTTGACCTTCATAATGAATGGCATGATGTCCATTGGTGATTAATGCTGTAAGATGATAAATGATGACGTGAGTTATGTGGCCTAAAGCCCATAACAAAATGTGGTAGATCGAAAAGGAACGATCTTGCCTAGTCAAGAAGACTTTATCTTTAATGATATTTAGTCAATATTTGTACTGAAACATTTGAAAGTGGATCTTTTTTCATTGGAAACAAAGGCAGATATAAGCATATTAAATTGCAGATTGTGAATCTTGATGGTAAGACTGATGAAAGATCTGAGAAAGGCACCTCACATATTACAGAAATTTACCATTAGAAATCTCATCTACCTGAAATATCGAATGATCGTTTGCTATCAAAAGATCTTGCTTCTGAATGTTGTTCAGAGTTTGTTGATCTTGATTTAATATCTCCATCTTGCTGTTGTTTTTACAAGGCCATAAATGGGCTGTAATGAATTCTTTTTTCATGTTGTGATGACCCTGTTGAGCATTAAATTATTGGAGCAGCATGTTATGTTTGAATTGGATTTGGAGGGTTTATTTTCTGCTCTTTTCAGAGATAGAATCTTTGTTATTATGCTCTCTTTCTCCCAAAAAAAATGGTCCTTGGTCCTCTAACAATCTGTTGATCACTATAAATATTATTTTTCCTTAGTTTATCATGTCAGCCTTATCAGCCTGTTTGGATTACCACATTCTCTTTCCTAGTTTTGATAACCTTGTGAAGCTGATGAACACTTTCCAACCTTTTTGCATATAATTCACATGGAGCTTTATCCATAATAGAGATACGGTCATCAGATTTGGTCTTTTCTGTAAGATGCATCTCTTTCTGATGCTACATCAGTTCCAAGTCAAGATTTATCCAAATCATGACTCAAGTTTGCCTTTTCATTCTCAAACTTTAAGGTCCAAGAACCACTAGGCAATCTGAGTTTCTTAATTGCAGGCTCTGAAATGATAGCACCAATCACATATAACCATGAGGTTAATGTATGTGGAGAGGCTGCTTCACTTTGCAAAGTGTAGGCCACATAATACTCTCACTGAGCAGCCACCTCTCCATGTCAACCCACTTCAGCATCCCATTTCTCATTAAAGTAATAGTCATATGGTCTGGGAAAACAGTTGGATCCACACATGATCCTGCAATGGCAGATGCTCCCACATTACATTGTTCATGTCAAAACCAGCCTTTTCTTCTTTTCCAAGGGACTGAAGAGTGGAAAGAAACAGTTTTGATGGTCCATGCAATTGATGTTGACTGCCAGAGAAGATAAGGATTGTGAACAGGGATATGTTCAGCACTAGTTATTCAAACAAGTTTGACTCTATATCATATACAAATGTATGTAGATGCATATGTTCATATTTATGGCTCTTTTTTATGTTAATTTTTGTTTGGTTGATCTCAAATATTTTCAAGCAAAACTTCAGACCCCTGCCACTTTTGAAGAGTCTGACTCACTTGCTGAATGATCTTATTTAGGTAGCATCTAAAACTCTGCAAAAAGGAAAAAGATGTGATGGTTGAACACAGAGCAAAAGTTGCAACCCAATTTTTTCCTCCTGCTCCATTTAAGATAGATATATCATCCATTTCCCTCACATCTAAATCCAACATGTTGAAAGCCTCAACTCTATACCTTAGTTTAGGGAACTGATATTTCCATGAGAGATCACAATCATTAGGATACTCAAATAAAAGATAATTTCAAGACAGCTATAAAAGTTGTAAACAAATAAGGTTTCTGAAATGAGTGTCAACACAAGTGTTGCTGAGCCATCCAAGTCAATTGTGAAGGCCAATGAGCAGCAGATGTTGCCATGCCGCACTTTGAGTTCAGTGGAGAAGCATTGTAAACGTTCGTATGTATCTCCTCGAGTCAGGATCTTTTGACCACTTACATGGAAGGGAGAAACCCACCACTCTGAACGTTATCTCTAAGAGAACAACACTTCCTTATGACCCCTTCTCATATGGCCTTTGGCTCTTTGTTCATCCAAAGAGTACTGCACTGTAATTGGCCATCTGCTGCAGTGTTCACAGGTTAGGATTCATAGGAAACAACCATTATCACACAAGCCTACCGCTATATAAGCAGCAGGCCTTGCTCAGAATTCCTATCTATACCCAGTTCAGGCTCTTCCTTGTTTCTTCTACCTTCCCTATCGATCCATTCACTTCATCATGTCTAAGTGCAGTGAGACCTCTCATCTCAGATGTGAGATAAGAGTTGGCAGACTCTCAAACTTCGACCTCGATCTTCCAGGCAACCCGTTCATCAGATACTACGTATTCGCGGGTCACGGGAGAAGAATTCGCATCGACACAAAGGAGGTCATTCCCACCGGCAGCCCATGCTGGGATGAGCTCGCAACCATCGAGTGCCAGGGATCGTCAGACCCGGTAAGAGAGCTACTCGAGCCACACACAGTGGTGTTTGAGCTACGACGGAGGAGCAGGAGGATCCCACTTCTTGGAAGATTCACGGGGTCTAAGCTCCTGGGAATGGCCGAGGTCGCATGGAAGGAGGTGTTGGCCTCGCCGGACATGTCGTTGAAGAGATGCGTCAGGTTCGCCTCATTGAGTTCTGAGTTTTATGGGCTCAAACCACCCTGCTTATCGGTGGAGATGAAGGTCGAAGCTGTGAAATCACTGAGCAACAAGCAGAGGAGTGGCCGGAGGCCGGCCATGGAGGGGTGTGCTTGCAGGAGTAGCGAGCGTTTTGGGAGCGAGGAGGACATCCTCCTGGCTGCAGCAACACTAAATGTATGGTAGATGCTTTCACACAAAGCTACCATGAGTTCTTTTAACACAAGACAGTGTATGGGTTTCAGGCCTTACTTAAGCTGGCTTTCTTTACTTTGTAAGTTCTCAAATTCATACATCAAATGTTGACTCTCACATTAATGAATCAACATGGATGTATTGGCACTGGAAAAGAAGGTAGTGATGATTCAATAGCAAAAGTGCAAATTGAAGATCCTATGTGTTGTGACTTTTAATGGAACTCATCCAATCTCCATGTCAAAGTTGACCTCTATGAGCTATCACATCATCAGCAAAATAAGGAAAATGAGGATCTCTGTGTGTGTGTGTTGTGACTATATTAGAGCACATCCAATTTCTCAATCAAAGTTGACCTGTCATATCAATGGCAAAACATCAAAGTGAGTCTACTCTTTGTCGTGACTTTTGTTGGAATGTCCAATTTCCATGTGCAGTGCAGGCTCAAGAATTACTTTGCACCAACCATGAGCTGTAGCAAAATATGGACCAAAATATGGAGGGAAACCTTTATGGTTCACTTTTTAATTATGGTATAAAATAATCAGTTTTTTCTTTCAAATAAGAAGATAATTGAGTTATTAAAAAGAGAGTCTATTGAAACTAATATTGTCCATCTTTTTCTTTGTGTTCTCCCATTAATAATCAGATATGATCACAATTCTATTAATCTAGTTTTATTATTTTCTATCCAAGGATACATTGAAGAATCAAAATTATATTTAGTCAGACCAAACCTAAAATAGGATAATGTACTTACCTTAATTCATATTCTAATAGGGTTCGGATTAGAATATTCCTCATAAAAATAAAGATAATTGTCAAACATAAGAATATGATAGCCCTATAAGAAAAGTACTGACTGTACATATCATATAAGGAAAATCTTTCTACCTAGCGACTTGAAAAGCCTCTCGTACTATAAAACAAAAAGTGTGCTCTCATCTAAAAAAAATTAAAGAAGTCTTCAATAAACTCATTAGTTATTCTCTTACAAAAGAGAAAATATGAAAAGAGAGAGAAGGAACTCTACAAGGTATAGCTAGTCCTAGTCTTCTTCCTCGATTTCTAACAGTCAAAGCTTCATATAAGCTACTAGTTATGAGAAGCCCCCAAAGCTTGATGTTTATTGTCTCAACCTGTGTAAAGTTTCAGTAATAAGAGAGAAGGAGAAAATAAATAATTAACAATGAAATATAATTTATCGAGAATACGCAAGTGTTGTCCAAAAATAACCTATACTTCACATGCTTATTAGTATCTTTACAATTTTTTTTATTTTATTTTCATTGCTTTTAGCCTTGCGTTTATCTTTATAAGCAATAAATATTGTTTTCGTTTAGTTTGGTGCATATTTCTTTAGCGATAGCTCTTTTCTCTGTCCAAATTTTTCTCCGAAAGATGATATCAAATCGATGAATCATCGAAACTGAATCTCATATAGATTAGTTAAAAAAATTTCAAAAGAAAATAATAATATTAAATCTGAATGTAAAATTGTTTGTATAGTATGATTTTATTATTGGGAATTGAGAGAAGAGTCAAAACGAAATCTCAAAGATTAACGATCAACAAAATATACTAGAAAGTAAAGATAATATTAATGTGGTTCGCTTATTGTTTGTATCTGTGAAAATATTTTAATTTTTCATTATATAAAAAATAATACAAAAATATCTCTTTTAAGTTATTTCAAACCCAAAAAAACCTTTACACTCTCTCACATAAATCTAAAAAAAATCTTATTCTAACTCTCTCACTTTACTAAGAAATACCTAAAACACCCAAAGTATTTTTCTTTATACCTTTCTCTCAAAATCATTCATCATAAAAGACTCACAAAACTTAAAAAGACTCAAGTAAATTGGTCTCCCTCAAATCATTCATCATGGCATTTGAAATTGCCAAACTATTAATGTTTTTTATTATGGTTGTTTTGCACACTATTGGTTGAACATGACACTAATTTCTAATAAATTACAAATAGTAATAAGATTAGATAATATTGTAGACCCATAACCACTAGTATAAGAAATCAAATGATGAAAATCTGAATCAAATTCAATTAATTTGTAGGTTGTAAATCAAATCTAATATATATAATTTAAATTTTTTAATATGTAAGACTATCATCTTAATTTATCTCTGTCATCTTCCTCAATTTAAAATCTTTTATCTTTACATACTTAATCTTATCCAAAGCCCATCTAAGAACATAATGACAAAGGATGTGAAAATAAAAGAAAAAAACTCCAGTAATGAGTTCAATGTTGAGCACTTTATACACATTGTAACCTTTCCTGGCAAACTTTTACTTGTGAAATTACCAATGATGCAAACTTTTACTTCTTTTTATCCTCATCCTTATTTCGATTATATTATCTTGATCCACTGAGGGTGCATCGAACCCTCCACTAAAGAAATGATAATATCATGCTTCATCTATCAAAGACATATTTATTACAGGTTCAACTCGGTGCATCAATTTCCAAAGATGCTTACTGAATTATCTGTCTGTGACTTCACCAATTTTGCACAAAACGAAAGCAATCCAACCGAGAAGACAAAATTAACTACGACAAGTTCTATGTAGGACTTTTGTCTGTTCTTCATCGCTTCATCTATCTTCTTTTCTACAAACAATTGCGTTGTGAAATTCTCAAGCAACACCTCTCTCATCTTTTGGATTATTACATATAAAATAAAGAAAGATTATTTCTTGATCGTATCTATCTATATCAGACAAAGGAAGAAGGCGAAGGAGAGAGGTCAGCAACCATTTTCTTATCGCCGCCTCTCATTAAATACCTTAATATAACAGTCATTACGAAGTTTCAACGATGATCATGAAAACAAATAATATAAATATATATTCATTTATAAAGCATATTAAATTGCATCGATTTTATTTGGTGTGATATTATCATGTTAATTTAACATGTCTATATTTATCCTTAGTCATGCTAACTAGAATGATTGGATCAGCGAAGAACCAGAAAACACGTCATCTCCTCTACGTTCTGGTAATAAGTTGACCGCGGGTCCCTCAGTGGTATCAATAAGAGAGCAGGTAGACAAGTGGGTGAAGTTTCGAGAACTAATAAATTCCCCTCTTCTGGTACGACAACCAAGAAACAGAAGGGGAAAAAAAGGAAAAAGATAAAAAAAGACGGAAAATAATTTTACGTATTTATCCTTGCAATTTATGATGGATATAAAAATATAAATTGGCTTGCTTAAGTTAAAGTAATACAAGAAAGATATATTATGGCATTAGGTCTTCTTTTATTATAAACCTAAATTAATTAATTAACTTAACTAACAGAAATTAACTACAGTATTTAGATTTATAAAACATAACCAATATTAGAGGGATATATATGTAATTTTGTTTAAAAGGAAAAAGGAAAAAGGAGAAAACCACGCAGATCAATAGCGGTTAACCTTCCGGTCTCTCTACTTCGATCATACCCTTCGCCAATCCCTCGCGAATTCGTGGAATTCGACTTGCCCTTCGCCATCGGAATCCTGCCTCAAACCTTGGGAGCCCGATCCTTCCAGCTATCTATCACGGTGGAGACCCCTTCGGTGACGGAGGCCAGCGGAACGGCGGCCGAGAGAGGGCCGGAGAGGTCGCGCTCCGGTCTAGGGCTAGGGTTCCGATACCTCACCGGGGTAGCCGGCGGCTGGTGGGACAAGTGGATGGTCATGGGGGCCGCCGGCTCCAAGCTAGAGAAGGCCCTCGGCGACCAGTTCCCGGAAGGCGAGCATTATTTCGGTCTCGAGAATTTCGGCAACACCTGCTACTGCAATAGCGTCTTGCAGGTCATTTCCTCTCCGTTTCCTTTGTTAATTGGATGCAGGAGCTTGATTGGAATCTCGTAGCTCGTAGTCGTGTTAAATCAAAGGCGCGTTCTTCTTAAAATGAAGGGTTACTTCTTTTCTTGTTCCTAATTCATATACTCGTGACTATTAATTTGGTGGTTCTTATCTGAGACAAAATATTTATATTTTCATTTGTTAACATAGATTTAATGCGCTTCTATATCGGTATGTTAGTGCTCTCGGTTGTATTTGTTCTGTTCCTCTTCTTCTCTTTTCTTTTTTTGGTTATGCGGTATAATGTTTCAAAAAAAAATTGTTCTTGGCTGAAATGAGCGACTTAAATATGCTCGTTTGAATTATTTGTAATACTCCTTTTGTGCTTATAAACCTATTACTCTCATTGAATTACCATTTTGTACGAACAACATTGATAAACAAGAAAGAAACTTATTGCATGAGAAACCCTTTTGCTTTTGAATTGTTAAACAGTTTCTGACAGGGAAAAGAAGTGTTAGCTAATGGCTTTTCATTAGTCTTCTGGCACAGTATATCTGTCGATATGCAGGACAAAGAAAAAGAGAACTCACTTCTCTTGAAAAACCATTGATGGGTTAATAAAATTGGTCCAATCATTGGATTTAACCAGTACCTAATTTAATTGTTAATTGAAATCAAGTTAAAGCCAAATGGTAAGTTGAATATGACATACAGAATATGTTGGAAATATAATGAATAGTTTATGATATAGATCTCTTGACTTGTCTGCTAAGGATATCATAAAAGTTTTTGGAAAATATTATTCTATATTCCTCTAGTATATTTGTTGGCATTCTCATCTCTTTTGTATTAAATATTCGGACATCTAGCTTCAAGTCAGGGTTCTAGGCCGACCATAGTGAAAGTTGTCTGTCTCATCTTCAGTTTAGTTGCACTTGTGCTTTCGCACCAATGTCTCAAAGTCCTGTTTAACTATTTTCACATTTTGTATGTTCATAGATGACATGAATACAGATGAACGTTTCAGCCTAACATAATAGAAGATTGTTATGTTACCTTAAGTTGTAAATCATTTTTTTTATTATAAATTTTCTCCCTTAAGGTTTTCCTTATCAATTACATCAGAGTTAACTTGCAACATAGTTATTTTCACTATCATCCCATCATCCTTTAACATTTTGGTTTAAAATCATTGGGCATGTGTTATTGCTGAAAGGAACTTTGGATGGATATGTATGTCCTGTCTGATGCATTGTCTAAATGGGTGTTTTTTTTTTTCAAATTTCTTTGTTTTGTAACAGATAAACCTGTATTTTAATTCTTTATTATGCCACATGCAGGCTCTTTATTTTTGCATTCCTTTTCGAGAGCAATTACTATATTATTATTCAAATAACAAGAATCTGGGAGATGTTGAGGAGAACCTTTTAACATGTTTGGCGGACCTTTTTACTCAGGTAAACTAAATTTTCATTACCAACTTGCAAAATATTATGCCAATTTACAGAAGCCTTTGATGAGTTTTCTGTTGAATAAATCATGTTGCATTACAAAATTTGAATGCATATTCTTGGTCCATCTTTTTTGGTTTTAACAGAATACTATCAGTGATGGAAAACCATCTAGTTTTAGAAAGGATTTAAAAAAAGTTTATTTTAGGCAAATAAATCAACAAAAAGTCATCAATTAGTTAGTCTAGAAATTCTAAGAGTTGGTTTAAAAATTGAAAAGTTTTTTGGTCTTTATAGGGACTCCTTTTGTATTAAGTGCACTCTTGTATTGTGTACGCTTATTGACTATTTAGGTGTCCTAGAAGTCACATTGTCTTCCTTAATTGTACTAAGGCTCCTAAACCCCAATAAATAGTGGAGTTTGTCAATGGATCAAATACTTTAGATTTAAATGAAAAGAATAGCATCTTCTCTCTTTTAGTCTCTTTCTCTCCTCTCTAATCTCTAATATGACTCCTCTTTTTCTCTCCTCTCTAATCTCTAATCTCTAATCTCATTCCTCTCCTTCTCTCCTCATTAATCTCTAATCTCACTCCTCTTTTATTCTCTCTCTATTTCTCTACCTTGTTCTATATCAGTTTGGTATCAAAGCACATCAAGAAACCTGCCTTGTACCTCATTGGGCCCCAGCAAGCAGCTTCAAACAACAACGACGTTACTCACGGATCCTTACACCTTCAACGTCAACCCTTTGCGTGTGGAGTTGGACTTTGGGGTGACTATTCTTACGTAATTGGTGGACCATATAGCCCTTAGTGTCGGGTAAATTTTTTAGGACTTTACTTTTTTTTTTTTTTTTTTGGAAAGAAAAAATCATATATTTTATTAGATCATGATTTTTGTTGCTTCTCCCTCCATTTTCTCTTTTTTTTATTTATCACCCTCTCTCTCCCCATTAGCTACAACTACAGTACCACTACAATTTTAACCTTTGAAAGTTGTAATAAAAAAACAAAAAATGAGAAAAAAAAGATTGAGAACTATTTGAAATATTGTATTTCTACTTTGTGCATTGCAACCATTAACAACCTTATTACTAAAAGGTAATTTGTCGATAGAATTAGAATCATGACTTGATAAGGTGAAAACCAAACTACTCTTGATAAATCCCTAAACCAACAAAGTAAGGTAGATACCCTTAGGACCAAGTTAGCAGATTATGACATGATATTGAACCAGTTATGTGACCAAATGACCTAAGTCCTAAGAGCTCTCCAACACCGTGAAAAATGACCCATGAATGAGGAGGTTGATGAGTCGATTAGGTAAAATATCCATTCTCCAAAATCTATAGCTTCAAATCAAGGAATTTTGCCTACTCTGGAACCCTACTCAAGTGACGAAAACGAACTAGAAATTAAGGATGCTCATGTTAATGTTGTTCGCATTATTCTCTCTAGTGCTAGTGATTTCGATGAATGAAAGAGGACAAGTATCTTCCATACTTTTATCCGAAGCGGGGAAAGAACTTACAAATTGGTTATTGCATGGGGTAGCACTATGAACATAGTCTCAAACTCTACTATCAAGATACTAAACTAAAGGTAGAGTCACATCCGACCCATTCAAAGTAGCCTAGGTTAACAAAACCACTCTACCCGTGTTCAAGAGATGCTTGGTACCAATCAAAATGGGCAATTACCAAGATGAGATTTACTGTGACGTCCTACCAATGGACGTTACCCACATTCTTTTAGGTCGGCCTTAGTTGTATGACCTTGATGTTACCATCATAGGAGAGAATACACGTATGCCTTTCGATACAAAAGCAAAAAACATTATCCAGCGGCTAGCAAAACTATTAGAAAAGGAAAAAACAAGAACTCCCAAGTCTCTTCCACAAACCCCAACTACCAAGGGACTCCATTTACTGAATCCTAAATCTTTTAAAATAGAGAGCCTATATAATAAATTTTGTGTGGCCATCGTTACTAGAGAAATTCCTAGCTCTTGCATTATTCTTGACCTAACTCTTGAGGTTAAAACCTGATTAGATGAATTTTCTGATGTCATGCCCTTAGAATTACCTAATGAGCTGCCACCCTTGTGGGAAATCAAATATGTCATTGACTTTTTCTCATAATCGCAACTCCCTAATCTCTCACATTAATGAATCCTAAGAAGACAATCGAGTTAAACAAACAAGTTAAGGAACTTTTGGCTAAAGGCTTTGTACGATATAGCTTAAGTCCTTATGCTGTCCTTGCCTTATTAACCCCTAAGTAAGGTTCGTCGTATCGTACCGTATCAACGTTTCGATCCGGGCTCGGTACGGTACCGGTGTACCGGGCGGTACATCAGGGCGTATCGAGCGGTACACTCTGGTGTACCGAACAATTTTATATATTTTTTATACTGTAGCAGTGTTTATTGTTGTCTACTTTGATGGCATCTTGATCTTTAGTAAGACCAAGGACAATCATTTAGATTATCTTCAATAGGTTCTTGCAACCCTTCGAGTTGCTAAGTTATATGTCAATTTGAAAAAATGTTCGTTTATACAAACTCATGTCATATTCCTAGGCTTTATCATTTCTGCCCAAGGCGTTGCCACTGATCCAGAAAAGATTTGCATCATTTAAAATAGCTTGAGCCTAAAATCAATGTTTTAAAAAGAGCAAGGCGTGAAGATTCCAAAATGCCTGAGGTACTAAGCACTCGCGTAGGCACTCTTTTGAGCGAAGCGAGGCGTCTGAAATATTAAAATATAAAAAATATATAATACAATTGATAAATATGATTAATGGTGCTAATTAGAGACTATTATATGATAACAATAGTTAACATTTAACAGTAATTTTAATATTAGTTAAGGATTAACAATCTACTATTAACATTAGTTAAAGGGGAAGAAAAGAGTCACTAACGGTGGAACATGAGGCCGGAGAGGGCGACGGTGACGGAGTAATTTTGGGGCAACGATGGTGACGACAAAGGAAGTTGCAGACGGTGGCAGTAATGACAGAGAAAGTTTCGGATAGCGACAGCGGCGACAAAGGGAACTATGCGCTGAAGCTAGACCTTCGGATCCATCCGTTGGCAACAAAGGAAGCGTTGGACCTGTGCATTAGTGGCGGAGGCAACGACTGTGCACAAAGGTAGCGACAGGAGCAGAGGTGAGTCAGGGTGGCGAAGTAGGGACTATGGGTTGGGGTCACACAAGGTAGGGGTTGGGGTTTTACTGTTTCATCATATGTTCGATTTTTTTTGCTTCAATCGAACACTTGCTTGAGGCACCGGGCGCTTGGGTTTAGGTGAGCACCCAGGCATCGCTTCACTAAAGTGCATTGCTCGATTATTGTGCGAGGCGCTTGGGCCTCGCCTTACCTCACCCGAGTGCCTAGGTAAGTGCTTGAGAGCCTTTTTAAATCATTGCCTAAAACCCTTTTTAAGGTTCAAAATTTCCATGGATTAGTCTTTTTCGGTAGAAGATTCATTAAGGGTTTAGTTCTATTATGGCACCAAACACTGACTGCCTAAAGAAAGATGAGGTTTTATGGATCCTGGCTGCCACCAAAGCCTTTGCTGACATCAAAATAAAAATGACCATCTCTCATGTTCTTAGGCACCCTAACTTTAGTAAACCCTTTAAAATCACTTGCGATGCCTCCGGTATAGGCATAGGAGGAATTCTTAGTCAAGAAGGTCAATATTGCCTTTTTCAGTGAAAAACTTAATGATGCAAAATAACATTATTCTACCCATGACAATGAATTTTATGAGATTTTGTAATGTTTTAGGTATTGGTGATATTACCTTCTACTGCAAGAGTTTGTCTTGTTGTCTGACCACCAAGCCTTAAGGTACTTAAATACCCAAAAGAAGTTAAATGCTCGACATGCCAAGTGGGTTGAGTTTCTCGACGAATACTCTTTTGTAATTAAGCATTGTTCTGACACTCTAAAATAAAGCCACTGATGCCTTTAGTAGAATTTATGCAATCCTATCTACCATGAGTGTCAAGGTCATAGGATTCGAGCAATTAAAAAAAGAGTATACCCAATGTCCAGACTTTAGCCATATATCGAGAAGTCTAAGACAGAAATCGTCGTGAACATACAAACTTTATTCTTAGGGATGGTGACTTTTTTCGATCTACTAGATTATGTTTTCCTTGATCCTCCCTTCGAGACTTCCATGTTTGGGAAACGCACGTGGGTAGATTAGCAGGTCACATAGGCTGTGACAAGACCATTGTATTAGTGGAGGATAGATTTTACAAGCCTTCCTTAAAGCTAAATGTTGCTCTAGTGGTGTCCTAATGTCGCACCTATCAAAATTTTAAAACTCACAAACATAATACTTGTAGCACCCTGATGAATCCTACATCGAAAGTGAGAAGACTAAGATTGACTTATAAGGATTTGATGAATGTACTACTATCAACTTCAGCTTAAGCATTTTGATTAGTGATTTAGGTCAAACGAAGTTGATGAGTCAGTTAGCTTATCAGGCTGGGTCCGTGACAAATATTAGCCTATACACCCCATTACCCTTTCCACATTCATCATTGCAAGATATGAGTTTAGATTTTTTCCATGGACTTCCCAAAACAGCTTGTGGCTATAACTCTATTTTGGTTTATGTTGATCGATTTTCAAAAATTGCCCACTTTATCCCTTGTAATAAGACCAACGAGGTTCTTTCGAGAAGTGGTTAACTTACATAGCTTGCTCTTAACCATGATGTCTGATAGAGATGTGAAATTTGTTAGCTACTTTTGGAAAACTTTGTGGAAACTGTTTGGCACAACATTGAAATTCTCTTCAGCCTTTCACCCCCAGACTGATGGTCAAACTGAGGTTGTTAACCATTCCTTGGGAAATCTTCTTACATGTTTACTTAGAGAGAAACCCGGAAATTGGGACCTAACCTTACCCATTGTAGAATTTGCATACAATAACTCGGTCAACCGCTCCACTGGAAAAAACCTATTTCAAACTGTCCTCGACTATACTCCTCACATCCCCATTGACCTTGCACCCTTTCTACTTAACTATCGTGCCTCAGAACCAGCCCACTCCTTCGCTCAACATATTCATAATTTATATGCTGAAATTCGATGTAAAATTACCCTAAGTAATGAAAGTTATAAATTTGCTGCTAATGCACATTATAAAAGTCAAAGAGTTTCAAGTTGACGATTATGTCTTGGTTCGCGTTTGTCCTGAGAGATTCCTTAAAAACTCATCCAAAAAGGTGCATGCCCGAGCCATTGGTCCTTACTCCATTATCCAAAAACTGGGATCTAATGCATATATGCTCAATTTACCTTCTGACTTAAATATTAGTCCAGTTTTCAATGTGGAGGATTTAATTATATATCATGGTACTTTTGAGCCTCCTCTGTTTACTGGTGTTCTTGCAAGTGACAATCCTCCCAAAGCATCAATTCTCCCACAACACAAGGATGACATAAAGGTCATTCTTCATGACCGCCTTATTACGCTTGCTACTAGCATTACTTAACACTTCTTATCAAGCGATGTGATCGTCCAGCTTCTGATGCCTCTTAGATTACTTTGGAGGAACTTCGTAATTTTATACCAGACTTATTGGACCAATACCTTACCGATCACTCTCTGGGGTTGAGTTCTTTTCCATCAGGGAGAATGATGGTGAACCATCTAACTTTACAAAGGATTTCAGAAAGTTTAGTCCAGGCAAAGAAATCAACAAAATATTGTCTATTAGTTAGTCTAGAAATCCTAAGAATCGTGTTGAAAATTGAAAAGTCGTTTGGTCTTTCTAGGGACCCCTTTTGTGTTAAGCACTATTGTATTAAGTGCACTCATTTACTATTTAGGTGTTCTAGAAGTCATATTGTTTTCATTAATTGTACCAAGGCTCATAAACCCCGGAAACCCCGGAGCTTGTCAATGGATCAAAAATTTTAGATTTGAATAAAAAGAATTGCATCTTCTCTCTTATAGTCTCTTTCTCTCCTCTCTAATCTCATTCTTCTCTCTCTCCTCTTTAATCTCTAATCTCACTCTTTTACTCTCTCTCTATTTCTCTACCTTGTTCTACATCAATCAGTTTTATGGAGGGCCAGTCTAGGCGCTAAGTTAAGATTGCCACTTCACAATCTGGTTGACCAGCATTGGGCGACAAAAAGTCTTTCTACTTTGCAGATGTAAGACTGCTAACATTGACTCTCCTTAGACATTGCATTGACAGTTCTTCAAGCATTGAGCCACCTTCTCTATCACTATCAGTTGTATGAATGCTAATATTTTAGTTGAACAACACTGATTATACTAATGGAGTTGTAGTTTGGAGAAGTGATTAAATGATGGAAATTATTTTATCATACTATACTACAAAATATGTGAGAAATTGCATCAAGGAATCTCATTTGTCTGCAGATCTGGCATTTGTGATAAATTTTAGACTATTTACTTATTCAGGCTTCCATCTTCACTGTGATTGATTATGTTGTATTTCTTTACTGCATTTAAACCTGACTACTCTGGTTTTGAAGGAGTGTCATATGAAGGTAGCGCAATGTACAAGAGTAATTGTTGTTATCAACTTATGATGCAACGGCTTCTTATATCTATTAAGTCTTTTGGTCCATCTGGCATTTATCAGTCGAAGATGTTTGAAAGCTTATGCACAAGATCCAAGGGTTCATCATATTGGATTTCCACTTGAGCTTTTCTATGTTTATGAAAGACAACAGAAAATTTTAACCTTATTCCAAGTGGTGAATACATTCCATTCTGTGTTAGTCCAATCAGTAAGAGATCTGCTGCGATAACATAGATAAGACTTATGAATTAAGTTTTAGCAGTATGATTCTCATGGCTTCTACAGCCTTGAATAACTTCACAGTTGTTAATTATTTCCCATATAGGGGTACACTGTAAAATATGCTTGAAATGCAAATTCAATTACTAGGTGATACATCTAACGGACGGAGTTATTGCCATGTTAAAATAAGAAAATTGCTTTCATGTTTAGGAGAATTTCGGCAGGTGCATCTTGACTCTAAACAGATGGTCTTACTCATCAATTGTCCGCTAGGTTTTAAAGAAAACAAAGACCTTTTTTGCCTGATCTGGGAGTGTGTTAGTTTCGACACTAGCATCTAAAGGCTTCAGCTCCACGACTTGTCATAAATTTCATCTATCTACTGTGCCACTTAATTTTTTCCTTGCCAAACAAAATTTGCATAAAGATGATCATGATGATAGTGTTTGTCGCCAAACAAATAGTATTAGCAACATAGGGACTCATAATAGTTATCGAAGAGCCTAATCTTGGTCATTTTGTCAGAGTATTACTGCTTTAGGTTTATTATATATATGTTATGTTTTATCAGGAACTTATGTCTCAGTTAGTACTTTGTGCAGATTAGCTCCCAAAAGAAAAAAACTGGTGTTATTGCTCCGAAGCGCTTTGTGCAGAGAGTGAAGAAACAGAACGAGTACTTCCGCAGCTACATGCACCAGGTAATTTAATTTGACTTGATAATTTGTTAATATGGAAACAATAGTTGGATAGTTGGATATCGTAGTTGGTTCAGGTCTATATATCCAATCAACAACCTTAGCATGGATGTTTTTTATTCTAGCATACAGAGCACAGATCATGTTTGATTCTTTATTTTGTATTATCCTAGCCACAGTGAATACAGTTTCATTTGAAGTGAAATTCAAATTTAAGTAAACTAAAGTTGTCAAGATGAATTGCTAATCGTTGCCCTTTTTTTCCTTATCAATTTCATTGTCCAAATGCTCCACGACCAACCAATGCTAGCTATGAACTGTAACATTGTCATTATTGCGTCTGTTACTTTAGTTCATTATACAAAATGTTTCTGTTGTTTATTTGATGTGTGGAACAAGCCATCTGTATTGTGTTATTTTTCTCCATGTTATGTCTTCTTTCAGTCAATGGGTCATAAGTTCTATCATCTGGATGGTGTTCTTAGGTAAAATACTCCTTTGAAATGCCATCTCATCCTCCCTATATGAAGTTCTTGAAAGATTTCCTACTATTGTGCTTTGAGTCACCAGTCACCACATTCATATTATATTAAGTTGAAGCACATGGCAGCTCTTATTCTACATCTTTTTGGCATTGTGGTTTTGCTGGCTAATCTCATATGAAATGATCTATTGTCCTGTGGCTTTTGTAGGATGCTCATGAGTTTTTGAATTTCTTGCTGAATGAGCTTGCTGATATTCTTGAAAAAGAGTCTGATGCTGCAAAAGATTCCATCGAAACTTCATCACCATCTGAAAAACTTGCCAATGGACCAAACCATTCTTTGCCAAATGGGGTGCCCAAAGAGCCACTTTTGACGTGGGTTCACAAGAACTTTCAGGTGAATCAATTACCCTAACTTGTTAGGCATCTTTTATTAAATGTAACATGCATAATGCTAATTAAGTGATGCTTCTTGTTGCCAACGTAAACTTACATTTGTTGATGGCAGGGCATATTGACCAATGAAACAAGATGCTTACGCTGTGAAACTGTCACTGCAAGGGATGAGACGTTTCTCGATTTGAGCCTTGATATTGAGCAGAACAGTTCTATAACAAGCTGCCTCAAAAACTTCAGTTCAACAGAGACTCTAAATGCCGAGGACAAGTTCTTCTGTGATAAGTGCTGCAGGTGTCTCATCAGCTTATATTGTGGTTCTTAATCTTGTTGCCAGTAAAGTAATGTTTTTTTCTGAGGAGAATCATATCACCATGTGCATATCTACACGCATCATAAATTGCATCTCTTTCCTAAACAAGTTTTAATTTTCAGCTAGTTATGATCATGTGTGTAATTCTTAATATGCTTCTTGAACAATTTGGGAAAATGTTAATTATTTCTGCAACTCGGAGGTGACAACTTAAGTCAGTAGTAAGTGCTGTGGTCACGGGCAGGTGGTTCAAATTTTCGAGATCATTGGCACGAATCATGAGCGATATTGTGTTTTACTTGAATAAGTTTCCTTGCTACCTTGTGATGGATCGTCTTTTGCTAACTGTTTCTCAAGTACAAGAGTTTTGTTTCTCTATGCAGTTTGCAGGAAGCACAGAAGAGAATGAAGATCAAGAAGCCACCACATATTCTTGTGATCCACCTCAAACGCTTCAAGTATGTCGAGCAGCTCGGCCGGTACAAGAAGCTATCGTACCGTGTTGTGTTCCCCATGGAGCTGAAACTTAATAACACGGTCGAAGACATAGACTCTGAGTACTCTCTCTTTGCGGTTGTGGTTCATGTGGGGAGCGGTCCCAACCATGGTCACTATGTTAGCCTTGTCAAAAGCCACAACCACTGGTTGTTATTTGATGATGAAAACGTGGAGATGATCGATGAATCGATGGTGCAGACATTCTTTGGTTCCTCTCAGGAGTATTCTGGCAACACAGATAACGGGTACATCTTATTCTATGAGAGTCTTGGTGGAAAGAGCTAAAAAAACCTTGCTCGTTACTTCTGGCCTTTATTCCTTCTTGTCACCTCTTCCAAATTCATACATACTCCATGTAACACGATCAGAAGCTCTTGGGCTTCTGTGAGACGAATGAGAAGATGTCATACTTTGGATGGGTGCAGTGTACAGTGGATGGTGGAAGCATACAGTCCTTTTGTTTAAGAATAAATTAAAATTTACATGGCTGATAACAACTTTGGGGATCATTTTATAAACAGAAAGTGCAATTCTCCCACTATATGCACTGAGTAGCTCCAGGATTTACATGGTGGAAGAATTTAATGATTTTTTGCTTGATTTTTCAGAGAGTTTCTATCTCCAGGGTAATAGCAGGGAGGCAAAGTCCATGTTGAAAGCTTGTAAAAGCGTACATGATTCAGGAATGAAGGGGGTAAAGAATCTGTATATATAATGTTCGAGGCCTTCCATCAACTATCAAACTTTGCTTGGGTCATTGCTTGTACGACACTGGGACGGAGCTGATAAGCAAATGATGACAACAAATTGTTTTAGATGTTGAATTATTATTTTTCCCTAAAACAAACTTCCTTTAGTATGTATTTCAATTGGCGTTGACCTCCTCCTCGACCTAAATTAGAGAATTTAAGTGAATTTTTTGGTGAAACATTTTGCCTTGTTCTCAAATTATCCTTTCCTTTTCGTCTTTTCATGCCCCATAACGTCTTCTTTTTCACTTTTGATTTCATTCTCTCACATACAGTGTTTCTAAGCTGAGGCATCGAAACAGGAACATACGGTGTAGTTTATTCCAACTTCTTGGTTTTTTATTTTAATGTGAACCATTAATTATATAACACGAGACAATTCTTTGATGGAGATCTCTTCTTTTTGTTTTTTTTTTGAAGAAAAGAAGTCATATGCTCTCAAAATTTCATGATTTATAATACCCTTACAATTTAATTGTCGTATATATACAAAGACAAAGACATAAAATCATTGGCAATTCCATTAAAGACCAAAAATATTCTGCTTTCTCATCGATCGATGATACAATTTCTGGGTTGATGTGACAATTCCACGTTTGGTATCGTCAGTCATTGGTACCAACATGTGAACTGGTTAAGCATGATAAGGTACCTGATGGAGCCAGCTGGGTATGAGTAGGTAGCTTGTGGCCCTTTTTCCAGCTACAAATTTGTTGGTGGTTGAGAGAGAATGGAGACTTTTAATTATGTATTTTTTTTTGTTACATTTTTCAAAATGAATAATATGGATTTCCATTTTATTTGGCAATTCTGAAGTAAAAGATATTTTGCATCTTCATTTGAGTTCACTTCTAGATTTATAATATACATAACTTTTATAGTTTGTCAGATAAAATAAGCAAAAGAAATGCAGCAAATAGGTTTGAGAAATGCATCAAATGCTACCTGATTGATATGTGCTGCATTTCATGCCCATCACATCTGGTCAATCATACACTGCCATCCATGCTCATTGCATGACCTAATCTCTTACATAATAGTGTCCTTTTGTTTGCATCTAATCTCTCTCCTTAATGTATTTTTAACACCAACATCGAATCACGTGGGAACTGTCATTGCATACCATTGTTGACTTCTCTCAAATCAAAAAACAGTATCATCATAATATCATTACAACATTTGTGAGCCAGGAAAACACATCATGCATAATCCAAGTCAACGAGTGCTTAAAGTCATTCCCAATGTCAATACGTGCCTGGGAATTGCCTTCTTCCCTCTCCCTTTGTGTTCTCATGTGCAAACGAGGTCTGCTTACCCACTGCAACCCACAGCATACAAGACACTGGTGATGTCCACACACGGTTCCTTTGACGCACCACCAGCCTTGCTATTATCTTATACCAACGTGTTCCTCGTTCTCCCGTTTTGCTGCCCACCATATATGTACGTACTGTCTCCGAGGCCGTCGACATCACAGGACACGTCGAGCTGCTACGGCCGAAACCAGAGATGGCTTTGGGACCTCGACTCGTTCCGCAAGCCGCACGGCAGCAGGGAGAGGCGACGACGTTGATGTTGGTCCCGGGTGCCAGAGTAGGCCGGCCTATCGACCTGTCGGCTTGGAACGACGAGGAGAGGATGAAGAAGGAGCTGGTGGCTTGGGCGAAGGCGGTGGCCGCCATGGCGATCCGCTCGTTCCAGCATATGCAGAGCGAGGACTGTGGGAGAACGTAATTGATCGTATCACGAAGACACCCCTCCTTTTTTCCCTGTGTGGCGCTCGAGACTCCCACTGCTGCTTTCCCAGTGTTTTCGTCAGCGGCATGCATGGTTTCGGAGGAAGGAGACTGCAGATATCCGTTGCTTGTGTTGTAGATCCATTTTTTCGAGCTGCGTTTTGTATTGGAACGGAATGATATCTACAGAGATTACGATTTCGAGTCCAGACAATGAAGTCTCAGTGCATAAATAGCCTCAACTGACCGATCTTTAATTTCTTTTCATCTTCACTTCGTAGAGTCGTTCATTTACATGCATCAGACATCGAATGAGAAACACAGAGAAGAAAGCACAGCAATTATATTCGTCCTAACATAAACAATGGATGAAAGAACAATTTAATTTGATATTATAGGTTAGAATGATCTTATACAAGTTTTCAGGTTGCTAGAATCTTGTGCCAGAATTGAACGACGACAAATGTTTCTTCTTTGATTCTTCCAAGTGAAGAACAACTATTGCTCTTTGTATTGCGGACAGATTCATCCTCAACAGGAATTTACCAAGTCTTTTCAATCCTAAATAAATGACTGTGATTTCCTTCTAAGTCGATTCCCTTCGAAGGGAGAGAAGAATTTTAGAATCAAAAAATATTTAGAGATCAATAATCATTAGCATATCTATAATATTAAATCTTGCTTAGAAACTAAATCCTTCGACGAGATAAATTATAATATTAAATTATCCCCACTCAAGCATAGATTTTTGTATTAATCCTGAAGAATTTATATTAATTTTTGATTTCTTCCAGAAATCATAAAGAATATCATCTCTAGAAACTTAGTGATTCCTTTTTCTAATTACTTTAGAGAAACCCAAAAGCATTAAAGGTATTCCTCACATTTTGTCTTCTCACATCACCAAACATAAGATATCTATAAAAGAATTAAATCCTAATTGTTAGGATTTATTTTCTTCACGAGAATTTTTTCTTATATTTATATTCCTTATCCAATGAGACACTGAATTTAGAAATCTCAAAATACTTATCAATTTCAATAAATTATAATCTATCAAGTCTTAAAAATTTTAAGATGATTTTCCTAGAAAAGATGCAAAACAGTATCCCCTTTTTGTTTTCTCAAACAGTGTCAGTAATTTAAAAAAGAAATCTAAAATACCTCTCATCAAAATTTCAATTAATAATATTTATAGTATCTTTATTGAGGTATTAAAAATATTAAAAATATCATGAAAAACATTATAAGTGAGATTCTTTCATTGTCATTAGTTGTAGATTATTATGATATTATATTTATAGATTTATAGTTGGTTTGATTGAAGTTAGGTATCTATTTGAGGATGTTCAAATCATTATAACAAGCTAATTCTTTATTTTTATTTTGATAAAATTATTTCTAAACTATTATAAATATTTATTTAAATAATTTATAATATATTTTAATTTTATTTAATTTATTTACTATATTTTCAAGTAGGTTTTACAATTTTATTTTTTTATGATCAAAATAGAAAACAATCATTACTTTTTTTTTAAGGCACCATTTGAGTATTTTTTGAATTAAAGGTATACAAAGATCTTTTCTAAAGAAATTGTCCTAAATTTTATTTCTGTGCTTATTAAAGCACTCAAAAACATATTTTTATCGAATAAATATCTTCTTTTACTCATATGGTCGGAGTTTTTAAGGACAGGAAAACCAAATATTGTCACATTTGATAGGATCGATTTAGTCTCATATCGATTGAGAAGTGGGAGAACCAAGGACTCATAATACGATAGTATCACCCTTATCCTCGTAGGTGCCTTTCTGGAGCTACACGGCTCCGAAAGGACAAAACCATGTGATCCCCTATCAACATTCATGCGTTGACTTTTGTGGAATATCCATTGACTAAATGGAGTGGAGTTGTTTGATCGTCGAAGTGCGGTAACCATTTCGGACCTTCTCAGATATCGTCGAGCGTGTGGCCACACACACGTCGAGAGATCCACAACGACGAGTTGGAGCCGTAGCTGTTGCCGCCGCTCTTCGTCTCCTCTCCTCCCTCTTTTTCTCCCACCTGTTTCGTGTTTGAATAAATTAGAATTTAGGCATTAGGAAAAGAAAAAAAAATCTTGAAATATAAATTAAGGCTCGCATTTAAACAAGAAATTAGGCACTCGAAAAAGAAAAAAGAAATCCTAAAATAGAAATTAGGGCTCGCGCTCTTCTCGCGTTCTGCCGCCGCCGCGTTGCTGCTTCTTCTTCTTCTTCCCAGGTATTCTTCTCCTCCTCTTCTTCTTTCTTCCTTCTTCCTTCTCCTCCTCTTTAGCTCCCCTCTTCTTCGTCCACGGCCCCTTCCTCTTCTCTCTCCTTTTCTCTCTCTTTTAGGCACTTTATGAGCCCTCTTGTGACTTCTAAAACAGTAAAAGCTTAAGATGCTTGATCTAAGGCATAGTTATAGTCTGTGATTTCACTTCGTGTTATACATTAATGTTGGACTTGTGCTCTTTTCTTATTTTCATCAAACCATGTGAATGGCCATTGCTATTTTTCCATCCATGCATTTTTCTGCTTGATTTCTTCTTTTGTTTTCCTATTTTTTTTCCATTTTAAGTAGAATTACGTGTTCCTGGTTCGAAATCCTTGTGTTTGTATAATTCCGATCCCGACATAGCGACGGCGGTTGAAAGACTGGTTAGATGAAATGAGTGCTTAACCATGTAACTATCAATCCAAGTTCATGAAAGCAAAGAAGAGCGGAACAGTATACGCAGCCTTACCATTCCAAACAGAGAGGCTTTTTCTGTACTTTTAATTTATAGAAAAAAGAAAAGAAAATATTTTGGTTTTTTAGCTTCTTCTAAATCAATGTTTTTTTACTACAGGATGGCAACATACAATGAGGAATACTCACAGATTGGTGTGTCTCGAGAGGTACACGAGAGATCGCTCCTTTACGTACATGTTTCTTCCTTGTTCTAAGAGGCCTATGGCAAGCTACTGATAATGCATTTTGCGACAGGAAAAAGACAAGTTGGTTGGAGAAGTGATCCGCTTTGTACTTTTCAAGACTCACCAAAACTCTGGATGCCCTATAAAGAGGGAAGAATTGACACAACTAATAACAAAAAATTACCGTCAGCGCTCCCTTCCGGCCCTTGTCATAAACGAAGCCAGAGAAAAAATCTCAAACATTTTTGGGTATGAGATGAAAGAATTGCAGCGTTCCCGTCCTGCATCGAACAAGCAGGGCCGTGCTCCTCAACAAAGTGCGTTTCCTTTTATGTTTCTAATATCTTCTGTTTTGTGTCCTGTTAGACTTTGTTTCATTTGTAGCCTTAAATGTGTCGAAGTATGCTATTATCTCGTGCATGTTGCAAGTCTTGCTGAATGATGATATCATACAATGCCAAATGTATTCAGATGTCTAGTCAAGAAATCCCTAGGTGGTCACCACCTTCACATAGACTGAACTATGGGAGAATTATTTAGGTCAAAATAACTGGACATCACCTTCACAAGGATTCTAATCAGGACTTCCCCAAGGTGAAAAATAAGCAACCATTTACCAAGCTAGGAATTCATTGGTTTTTTATATGAATAATTTTATATCCTTTAGACCTAATTCAGGAATGCTGTCTTTGTACTCCTCTTTTAGACAGCTAACATATACAATATTTATAGGTGCCGTTGAAGCAAAATCATATATTGTTTTGAGTCAGCTGCCAGCTGATATTTATAGTAAATATATTGAGGATAAAAAGACTTCACACATGACTGGTTTCACTTTTGTCGTCATCAGCATCGTACATCTCGCAGGAGGTAAAATCTCGGAAGGTATGTTATGTTAAAATTCTATTCCAATGTGATTTTTTTTCCGTATTCCTGTTAGCTGATATCTTCTAAACCGTCATAGAGAATCTCTGGCATCATTTGAGGAGGCTGGGTTTAAACGAGAGTGATGAAAACAATGCTGTCTTTGGTAACACTAAGCAAACACTTGAGATGCTTGTACATCAAAGGTAAAGGCATAAAATAATTCTATCCATTCCATACAACACTACACTTTTCATCCTCGCATTTCTATCTTTTGGTCATGCTTCCTTGTAGGTACCTGCAAAAGGAAAAAGTTAATGGTCCTGAAGGCAATATCATCATGTATGAACTTGCAGAAAGAGCTTTGGATGAATCTATTGCAGAAAAGTTAAAAGATTACATTGGCCAGGTACAGAAATTTGGAACCATAAATCCTTAGAGCTTATCATGAATAACTAATTTGGTGGTGTTTTGAAAGGCAACTATTGTAATATATAAACATTATTTTGGAATTAACAGTTTAAACAACATCTACTTGCCAGTTTGTTTTTCGTAATTGTTGTCAATGCAGGTTGTTAGTAATGATACTGCTGCTGAGGCTGATTAATATGGCTGAATGATAATCGTCCAGCAAACTCAGGTAGACACTTGATAATTTACTTTGCCAACCATTTTCCATGCATAATTTTGTTTAGTGTTTTGAATAAAACCATCATTTTGCTTTGCTGACGGCTGTCTCAAATATGTTACGAGCAAGCTCTTTGCAACAGAAGTCAAATCATTTACTTCAAGATGTTTTATTTAGGCCTTCGCTTTCCCTATTTAGATTGTTCGTGAGCATGTAATTCGCATATCCGGTAAATGGATATTGCAAACTCTTTGATAAACATTTGCACCTCCTGCTATACATATTAGTTTTCTGGTGCCCACTTTGCTCCATATTAATTTTTTCCTACATGGTGACATGCTCGGCGTTTGGCAATATTTGATTTATTTGAAAAGGCATCACATTTATATTGTTCATAGAAATCTCAAGAAGTTCATGTTCCACTCTCTAGAAGTCTGAAGCTTACGGAGGATAATCTGTCGTGGGAGCACAGATAGCTTAGACCTACAGGCGGTAAAATTTGATAAGGATATTCTAGTCTTCTCAGCATGCAGGGTATGATTCCATCAAATTGACACAGAATATATAAGCTATGTTATGGAAAACTATCCACAAATAGGATACATCAGGTCTTTCCACTTCTGTAAGCAATCTGCTGTCTTCATTGATTAAAATTTAGAGTTGTTTCTGATGGTGCCTGAGAAATACATAGGAGCATCTGCAATGCATCCAAAGATCACTTTTGTAATCTGACAGTGCAAGCACTCTTTTTTCGTTATTTGAAACTTGGAAGTAGTTTGATCTTTTGGCAACAAAAGAATTAACATATTAATCATGATTAGCAAGTTTCCAAGTAACCCTCTACTAACATTTCTCTCGCATTTTTTACTTGTGTGATGCAGGCCGACTGACAGGAACGATCTCAATGGCAAAGTTATTAGCCATTTTGATGATATAAACCTGAATCCTTGATCAAAGCTTCTATGTTCCACCAGTTTGATGTCCAACATTTTGCACCTCCTTTTGCCAAATTCAGCAGGCAACTCCATTAATCCAAATTGCTGCAGACCGTGGGAGGATGACTTTTCCGTTTGAGAAATCTGATGAAGCAGATGAAAACTGTAATTGTTGCACTCAGTGGTCTCCTTATAAGGAGAATGCTGCAACAACTAATGCCAACCCAGAAAGAGTTGGAAGGTTATCTGATTACATTTAAACTTGTGGAGTATATCGGATGTGATCGAGTGTTAATGGCTGCGGGCAAGCCTTCACTCCTTTGTCCTTTCTGTAATCATTATTATTATTATTATTATTAAAGAATAAATGATGAAGATAGAATTTAAATTAAGATCTTATTATAAACTATCAAAATCTTTATAATTGACACCTTCTACTTCTTAACCTTTGCATTTCTGATTCTGATTCGGCTTGTGGATAAAGCTGATCAAATCATCAACACCATAATAAATTCCTAGTATGAAGTTTGTGGAAATGTTGAAATGATGCAACACTATTTACCATTGGCTTTGAGAGCAGATCACCCATTCCAAATCCAAGAAGAGTCGACAAGGATTCCCTCTGAATTTGTTAAGTCTGCTAACATGAGATATTGTAGTCCTATTTGATGAATAAATAATACACTATGATATGACAACAGTCACTCGATTCGATTATGCAGGCGTATCTCCGCTGTCATAACCCCACGGGGCCCTTTATTACCATAGCAGACATCAAAACATTTCCATGTAAGCTGAAAAGCTCTTAAAACCTACCACGGACATCAAGATTCTATAACATCTAACAGGACATATGGTGAACATATGAGCTTCTAATTCAACTGGCAAAATAGTGAACCAGATTTGAAAATATAATCTGTTCTTTTTTACCATTTCCGAAAAAATGACTAACACCGTAGATGTTCTTGTAAGGAACCTACCTAGATCAAGACATGGGGTACATGACAATAGATCACTTGTACTGGCTTTTTGATCATAGTCGGTGAAAAGGACAGTAACTTTGCTCTGCTCTTCTGGTAAGGAAGTCAGTATTCATATCTGTTAGCCAGATGAACTGTTGCTCAGAACACTGAGATGACCTGAAATTTTCGCTTTGCATGCAGGACAAATGAAGCCAAGCGTATCAGATTCTTCTTCGGCATTCGTAGCAACGTGGCTGAATTCTCTGCTGCACCACACACAAACAGATGTCAGCTCGAATGCGTTGCTCTGTAACGAAATATTCCACCCTAACTGAACACTCTCGTTGTCGAGTTCGGTCACGTAACTCAATCCAATGGTTGGCTCACATACGGAGATAGAATCTTGACCATTCAATTGAACATACTCAGAAGATTCAACTGCGTCCAATGTCAGCTGATCAAAACCAGACAGCTTATCCTTCTGGCTAACAGCGATGGCATTGTCTTCATACTGCTGCAAAAATGGCACGTCTCTATATAAATAGAACAATAGAAAAGCTATAGTTGACAGAGAAGTAAAGACAAGGAGGCAAGTGGAGAACATGATTTTTATAATTTTACTATTCTGTTTTGATTAAACACTTGTGCTTATGAAAGAGGACAGAACTTCTATGAACATCAGTGGCTGACCATTGAGAACAAAGTATACTAACATATCCAAGAAGTCGCATAGGTCACCTCAACTGTTAAAAAATCATCCTTAGGAGGACAGATAATCAATTCGATCAGGTCGTGATGAGCCCCACAAATACCAAGACGTGATTCAACAGTTGAATATATTAAATTGGAAAATAACTACTATATGCAAATTATGGATAGCACTCCTCTTACCATATTCTGAAAGACTAGCAGCAAACAAGAGAGGCGTGAATCATGTGATATATGCAGGATTCCAAGTTGAACACAGTGTCATAATGGCAATGCAACATAGGACAGAACATTGCATACAGAAGTGCATGATTAATGATTTCTAACATTTAATTCTCTGCTACTTAATGAATTTCTTAAAAACATGGTCAGAATGGGAAGGTAAGTAATCTCATGACTTTAGTTAAGAGAGCTTCTTCTATCTTGCTTCTGAGCCAACCTAAATCTTTCTCAATTTGTTCATAGCATTTGTGTTGGTGTTCTATTCTAAGTATGCCAATAATCTAACCTAAAGAATATATTGAATGATGGTAAAAGCCACATTCAACATTAAGTACAATGATGTGGTTTTGAAAGAACAGTACAAGGTTCCAGGATCTTGCAGATACATAATTAAATGTAAACTCTGGCAAATAGAGCACAGCAAGAGCCAAGTAAGTTCCTTTCTTCTAATGTTGCTTATTCCACTCTAGGTAAGTACCATCACATAGACTTGATAGCAATTTTTACCTGATCAGGGATCATACCAACAATAGGGATATCAGAAGAAGGTAGCCACGGAGAACCGAGATTGACATCAACCTCCAAAGAATTTCCTTTGGTACCCTGAGCAGCATCACATGTAACTACCCCTTCATCTCCATCACTTGAGCCATTAAAACACCTATGCAGCTCAACACCAGGTACATTCATCTTACCAAGCACAGATTCGTTCATGTCGATATCAAACATACAGTCTCTGTTTCTTTCAGCACCACTAGTGTGTCCACCAACATATGGTAAATTGATACAATTGGCATTGAGTTGCATGGATAGAATGCTTTCAGAAACAATATCTTCACTACAAAATGAACCAGAACTGGCCAAGTCAATTTTTCTGCTAGATTTATCCATTTCGACAAGGACATTCTCTTCCATGTTGCTAGTAAAAGTATCATCAACACCAATTCCAATGACATAACTGGAATTATTACCTGACAGATTAATCAAATGGTTTTCTGGGTCTAACTTCTGCTCTATGTCATTATTTTCAATCTCTGAAATGGCCGCACAAGAAGATCCATCTAGCTCATTAGAATTTTCAAGGACAACATTATCCATATTGATGAAAGCTGTGGAGATTGACTTGATGGAATCATTGGCATGTATGCTCAGGCTGTTATTAGTCTCAACAATTTCATCGGGTTCATAGCCAGTCACATTACAATCACTAATGGTGCATTCAATGGACATGCTTTTGGGGAAAATTTCTTCCACTTCAGTACCCATTCCACAGGGTGTGTTAGTCATATCAAGAGGTGCAATAGATGTCATATCCAAGCATGGGCTACAATGGACGTCTTTGGCAGTATTACGAACTATTTCAGAGTTATAACCATTGGTACCATGATAATCAAACTGGACACTATTAGGCTCAATGTTCTTGGAATTCCTTGTATCGACATTCTTGAACTCAGTAGCTTCACCTTTCTTGGCATCACTGACTTTGATGTTTTTAACATTGCTAGCCTCAGTAGTTTCTTTAGGTTTGTGAAAACAATTATCAACCTGATCATCAGCAGATGTCGTAGAGGTTTCTTGAGCAATCTTCACATGAGTAACATTAACAACAGGTAGCACTACAGCATCCACACTGCTTGTGCATGAACTAAATTGTTCATCTGTGATATTGCTAGCATGAGCAGTCTCTTTAGGATTGCAATGATCAACACTGCGATGATTAACAGGGACATCAACAATTTTGCTTCTAAAGGGTATTTTAGTAGTTAAAGTTCCCATCCAATCATGATCAGTTTCATGATTCGCCCTTGAATGCTGCAAACTTGTAGAAGCAAGATGAAGTTCAGCAACAGATTTTAGGGTAGAATTCTCCTCCTTTATTTCAGCCAGAGAGAGCTCATACGGTACTGCAGCTAATGGAGCTGGGTTGCAGAGTTCTCTTGAGCCAACCTCATCTGGTAGTGCTTCAGAAGTCGGACCTTGACACCTCGCATGAACTCCAACATGGCCATTGTAGCAATCTCTTTCAGTAAACATCTTGTGACAAAATTGGCATTCAAAGTTTCCATCTTTTACCATGACACATTCATCAATTAATTTACCAAGTTTCCGTCGCTTTGCACTCCTTTGCTGGGACGACAACTGTTGCTGCATTTTAACATGCTTATCACCAGCAACATTTGATTTGTAACACAGTAACACTACAGAAGTTCAAGGATTTCAGCCAATACCTGGTTCTCAGAATTATACAACACAATTTGCTTCTCACAGTCAGCAGGTGAAGGGGAGAAAGATACAACTGTAGAGCAACTAGGTACGTCATTTGCATAATTATCTTGAACAGAAGGACCTGCAGCCTGTTCCATATCCTATTATCAAATACGAGTAGATGCACAAACACAATTTAATTAGATGTCCATATCACACTTACATAGTCAGTATTTAACTTTTCGATCCTTGGTGTACTTGCATTATTCTCAATAGGAGCTAGTAGCAGAGCATTTGGATCCCCAAGAAGAGCGAGTATATATGAAGATACCTCTTTGCAGGAAACAAAATGTTTTCCACATGGGCTGGGAAACAGGGAAACAAAGAAGTGCAAAACTATAAATACTGCATGAATGCTATGGAGCTAAAGCCAATAGGTTATGTGTTCCATTGTACCCAATCAACATCATAAACTTATTGGTAAATGACAAAACATACAGAACAAATATAATAAGCACATGAACCCTGCAGGAGAGATATTCATCCATTTTCTACATGTGCAACCAATTGACAAAATGCTAGCAGAGTAAGCTAAAGTTCATATCTAATATGAAAAAGGTTATAACACAAGATTCTTTCAGTGTAGTCAAATGACTAAAAAAAGCTTGATAGGAAATTCAAGGCAAGTTTCTCTTTTTTTCTCACAACTGACATTAACAGTCCAGAAGCACAACAATTCTTATGCAGAAATAAAATAACTTGTTATGTAGATTTAGGCCATGATCCCCAATCTGTACTTTTATAAATGACTAGAAGAAATTTATGTTAATATTTATATATGTACCACAACATTAACCAGACTAGTTTATTACGTTAAGGCATCTTTGTAAACCACTAATGATGATGGCTATATGCTACTTGTTTTCTCTTGAATTCTTTGTGCTCTTCCTCAATTTTCTACCAATTTGTGCTAAATATACATAGTATATGGCAAAACAAGGGCCAAGAGGAGAAAGGGATAACATTTAGATGGCCTATCCAAGCTGATTTCTATGGTTGGCCAATGTAGACCAATGTGATTCTTCAAATGAGTTGAAGAAAATCAATTTAAGATGCAGGAAAGGCAATTATAATCAACTGCTTTTCAAACCCCTATAAATAAGTTTCTTAGGGTCACTGCAAGAAATTTTCGTTGTGGATATAGAATCAAAAGTCATATAACTTTGTATAATCACCAGTTCTTATCCCACTACCTTGACATTCATCATAAGTTATTAAAGTGCCTTTTGCATTCTTCATCCCCCCACCCCCACCATTAAAAAGATGTTCAAACACTTTCATCAAGTTTCATGTTTAGACAACCTCATACAAACATTGCAAAGCATTTTTGCATTACAAATTATCAAGTTAAAAATACATATGTATCTCACTCTGATACAGCAAATCTTTTTTTGCAAAATCTGATCCGCAAAGGCATCATCCAATGACATAATTTGGTTGCCATAAGCAAATGATACCCAACGATAAGTATATTTCACAAGTAATTACTTAAATCATTCATCTCCATGGTTTTCCACAGGGAACAAACAAAGAAGGTAAAGTGAGGAGGCAAACCTAATGTATCGCCGGCAATACACCCAAACATCACCGTCCTTCCTCTTGAGACCAAGCAGCAGCTTCCATCCTCTTGGCAAGTGATCCCCAAACCCCGAAGCATCCACGATCCTCCTCCTCCGCCTCCGGCTTGCCCACTGACCAT
Source organism: Musa acuminata AAA Group (assembly GCF_036884655.1). NCBI lineage: Eukaryota > Viridiplantae > Streptophyta > Magnoliopsida > Zingiberales > Musaceae > Musa > Musa acuminata. Next base: position 31,100,108 of record NC_088344.1, on the reverse strand, counting down.
CCAATCCACTCATGAAGCTCAGAAGCTGTTCCTCTGTCGTCAACCCTACCGTCCTCCGCCTAAGCTCCTCGGAAAATGGATCCACCTTCTGCCCTAATGCAATTAGATCAACAGTCTGACCATTTCTATTCAAGACCTCCCGATCCCCATCCTCAACCACAACCAATGCCAACTCCGCCCTCCCAGGCTCCTGCAGGCCGTTTCCATTTGTTTGATTAGGAATTGCCTGGGCTGGGGTGGAGTAAGATATGTTTAGGGTTTGGGAAGCGTTCTCCTCCCGAGCGAAGAGCTGGCGGAGGTAGAAAACGATCTGGAGGTTCTCGCGGCGACCAGGATCGTCATCGTTAGCGTTGCTAGCTTGGGGGAGAGATGAATCGATGGGGACGGCGGCGGAGGAGGAGGAAGGGGACGGGGAAAAGAGGCCTCGGGGGCGGCGGCTGGCGACGGTGGAGGGGGCGGCGGGGTCGGGCTTGTGGGGGCCGAGGCGGAGGCGTGAGTAGGTCTGCTTTCGGCTTCCGGCACTCTCATTGAAGACAGAGCGGTCGATTTTGGGGACGACGACGTCGTCGCAGCGGCGGAGGTCAAAGGCGTTGGGACACGAGAGGGAGAGGGAGTTGATCTCCACCTGGGAGAGTAGGCGGAGGTCCACCACCGGGATCACCTCCGACGCTGGCGCCGCCATGGGAGGGGAACGATCAAGCCTGTGCGAGAGAAATCAGTTGCATTTTTTGTTTCAAGAATATGTTCTAATAATGTCGCAATTGGCACCGAAAGGCCAAACGAAAAGATTAGCACATTATACCATATATATATATATATATATATATATGGGCGATTTTGCTAAAAAATACCTGTGAATTTGAATATTTCCCAAACAGTATCCCCTCTTTTGAATTTTCTTGAAGTATTCCTAATTCAAAAATTACACAAACCATCGCTTCTCCCTTACTGCCCCCTCCCCAAGAGTTGTCGTCACCTCTGTCATATCGCAATCACCTACGTTGTTCATTATCGTTGCCTTTTGCTCCCACCATGAGGTCTTGCTGTCGATGGAGAGAGAGGAGGAGGGGAAGGAGAGGAGAGGGCAGACGGGGGGAAGAAAAAGGAGAGGAGGAGAGGGTGGGCGGTGGCACAAAAGGAGAAGAGAGGAGGAGAGGGAGAGCAGCAGGAAAGAAGAGGAAAGGAGGAGAAGGAGAGGACCAGCGACAGGGAAGGAAGGGAGAGGAGGAGAATGAGAGGGTGGGCGATAGGAAAGAAGGGGGGCGAGGGAGGAGAAGAAAAGGGAAGGAGGAGCGAGGAGGCGGTGGCGGAATGGAGAAGGACGGGCTACTGTTTGGATAGTCTTTGAATTAGGAATACTATTGAAAAATATCAAAAATGTGAGTCTATATATATATATATATATATATATATATATATATATATATATATATATATATATATATATATATATATATATATATATATATATATATATATATATATATATTGCAGTACTTGACTACCGTTTAACTTACTGTAAATAACATTGACATCTTTAAAATATAAATATAATAGTACGAATATTAAGATATTTAAATATTTAATATTATAGGTTTCTAGACTGCCTTACTGTTTATCCTTCGTAAAAAAAAAATTAAAAAAAACAAATCGAATGACGATGACTTACCACTGAAAGACGCAAGGAAAACCTTCACATGTTCTCGACCACTCGAAGGAGAGAATTTCTTTGCCTTGTGCTTCCTCGTCATAATGAGTTCCTCGCGAACGTCGCCCACGGTAAGATGTTTCCCCTCCAAGGTGGTGTGGCGATTCTGACAAGAGCTTCGAGGAGTTCAACGCCAATACTATCATCCTCTTCCAAATGTCCATCATCAAGTACTGTTAGGATCATTTTATTTTCTGTATATTTATTAAATCTATTTAGTTCAATTAAAATCGGAACTCTATAAATAGAGATATAATCGATTCTTTTTGATTATTTATAAAAATATTATTTAATTTTTTTGACAAACCCTAAAAGATCGATCCTCCCATTTTCTCTTATTTCCTTTATGATAAACCTTAAGGTCTTATCAGCTAAGTTTTCATCCGAGGAAGCCCTAGATCATCTCCAATCATGCCATTGACACATGCATGCTTGTTTTCAAGACAAATGTTACTCAAGATCACCGAGTGTTACAATAATCCCCAGTGACGCAATACCACAACGAGGACTGAATTGATGAACACTATCACAAAGCTATAGAACTCTGTCCCTGCAAAACCTTCATGGCTTGAACCATTCAATGTAAAAAATAATTCAGATTCAAGAACTAATTGATGGATGTTGCAATAGCAAATTTATATCTTATAAGTTTAACAACATAATGGAATACATATCATAAAGCGCATTGAGTGCAAGTGGCAAAAGTCTCAAGGACTCTTGAAACTGTGGTTAATTGCAATAGCCTTGTTGTGCCTAAAACATGCAAAACTCAGCCATTAGTGTAACAGGAGTCAGTTTTGCTTAATCCACAGTAATCTGCTGCTTCAACGCTCCAAGCATCTCCATTATCCTGTTAGGAAGCAATGTCTTCATCAACTGCATCATAATCCTTCATACTTCCAGTGCTCAAGTTCTCCACTTCATCAATTTCGATATCGGCAACCTCATGTTGTTCGGACAAAGTGCTTGGCTGGCTTCCAAAACGCACTGCGAGTCTTTCAAGAAGTTCTTGACCATCGGCCGGGGAGAGCAAGATGCTCAGGTTTGTCTTGCCTTTCCAGCAAATTATAGCAATCGTCGAGGCATCTACCACAATGTCATCGGTAGTTCGATCACCTGTAACCAGAGGATGCCATAGTAGTATAAGACTGGGGTGGGGGGGGGGGGGGGCGGCATGTCCAGGAACAAGAATAGAAGATCAGTTCATTAAAGGATTACCTTCTTTCAGAATTATGACACAGCACCCTGATATCAAACTTGATACCTTGTCACCAAAACCAGCATCTACAAAATCTGCAAATTTTATGGTCCGGTACTGTAGAAGGTGCTGGAAGTCAGCTAAAGATGCACATAAGATCTGTTTGCTGATATATGGGAGCAGCAACGGCAATCCTTCTGATGACAACCGGAAAGAACAAGGTGATGATGCATCATTTAACTTTTGTCGCTCCTGTATTGATGGTAAGACAGAAAACCATGTAACATATGCTATAAGCATTACAAGGAACTTTAACATTAATACTTGATCAAACTAATGAAGCAAATATGTACATGTAGCAAATTTACTCGTGAGCTTATACTTTATTCTCAACACTAATGCGTTGCCCCTGTTGGACCTACTCTCTAGATAGAGGAACTAGACTAATTACTGGAGCTCAGATCAGGATTAAGTTGGATGGAGCAAAGAGATCAGGATTAAGTTGGCTTCATAGCTTCTCTATCAGATAGCAGCTACATGTGCATGTTAACACAAACTAATGGTGATATAAGAATAGTCACAGACTAAACTGAACTCATACAAAGAAAGCCAAAACTCTTTCTAACCAAGAAACCAGTACCAGGGCAAACACACTGCACTATAACGTGGTACAAAAAAATCATAAACATGAAGCAAGAATCATCTTCAAAATGACACACGGTGGCAAATTTATGCAGGCTTGCAAGTGTGAGTGCCTATATGAACAGGCAAAATTCATAATTAAGTAATCTCAATATGTTAATGCAACATCTCATGCACACTAACACTGGTTTCTCTGGAGTATAAACAAAATAGACAATTCACAGAGGGAAAAGGATCAAATTAGAGATTTAGCGAATTAATCAGTATTTCTGAAATGTCATGAAGAATTTATTATATATGTAATTCTAAAAGGAACAAAAGCATCTAAAAAGAATAGCACTTACAAAAATCTTAAGACCAACAGATGTTATCTTTAGTCGCTCTCCAATTTGGATATTTAGCTGTAGAATATTGTGAACTGACTTTGATATATAGTATATCCTCTTCACATGATTAGAATCACTATTCCGAGTCACAAGATGACCTTCAAGTGGAAATGATTCTGAGATGCCATAGAATGATCTTATACTATTAATAATTGTTTGATTTTTGAAGAATACAACAGGATCAATTCCTCTCCATTTGCCTTGAGTTTGTAACTTTCCCTTTACCTCCTTTATTTCAGCTGGGGCAATCTCCTTATTGTTTGACACTCCTGCTTCAACGAAAACTTCATCTTTGGTACATACAGCATCATTTACTGATATATCCGTAGATTGCTTGACTGCTATATCAACAGTAGAACCTGCTAAAGCAGCAGCATTGTTGTGCTCATCTTGAACATTAGATAAATTTATTTCTTGTTTAGGTTCATCATCGAGATTCTCACTGATCTTAGCTGAGGGATGGTGTCTACTTTCAGTTGATTGTCTTACAAGGTTAATCGGAAACACTGCAAGAAGAAACATTACTTCATTAAGCAATTTTTGAATAGCAATAAAGTGATAACAAAAAGAGGGAAGTACTAGTAATATTTTTTTGTACATAATGTGAAGCATAAGCAAATGCCAAAGCTTCAGATCCTTAGTTACCCTGCAATGGAGAAAGCTTCTGGAAAACAGCAATGAAAAAGGCTCCAGTATTTTGATCATGAGGCAGTATTCTCATGCAGTTTTCAAGTGGAAATCCAGAAATTTCCTCAGAATCACCATCAAGTTTTTCACTGGAGACGATTTTGCTGGAAACTTCCTCTGGTTTACTTTCAGCTTGGTAAGTGTCAGTTGGTGCTGCAATTTTTTCCAAATTTTCACACATGGTTTGGCACTGTGTACCTACATTTTCTGGATGACTCATTCTCTCACCTTTCTCTTCCCCAGAGTTACTTCCAACAATCTCTGTCTTCTTTTGAAGATCACCAGATATAACAGTCTCTCCATAACTTTGTCCAGAAGGAAACATACTTGGTAAAACCACATTCCTCCTGTACTTGGGTACATCTTTATAAGAAGCTAGCCAAAGACCTTTATCTTTTATCTGTAAACTTAGATGGAAAAAATGTCTAGTCTAAGAAGTTTTCAGCCAGCATAATAAAACAATTATTCAAAATCTTACAAAAAGCTTATCCAAAGCAAAAAAAGGAACTTAAAATGACAAAATAATTGAGAAGAAAAAAATTTATAACAGGAATCATGAATTTAAAAAAATCAAGTGGAGGCAATAAAAATATGAAATAGTCTGGTTTAGTAGGAATTACCATTAGGTAATTATGCCTATGAAAAATATATATGCACAATTGCTAGAAATACAAGACCATAGAAGATCGTAACAAGCAGGACTATTGACAACATTTTCCATCAGCTGAAAAAAAACCCAGTTTGTCCATTCAAATCATGGTGTTAAATACTCCCAACACAATTTTCCCATTCATATCTTCCTTAGATTTTCCATGTATATTTTATATGATTGTTTTGTCTCCAGTGTCAAGCACCATCACTATTAAATCGTTTTATAGGTTTCTGATTGCATATTTATTATGTCTATACAGCATCTACAAAGTAAAATTTTCTAAACATCACTCCAGAAGGTCGCATACATATCCTCATTCTTCCATATGTTCAAAATGTTTAGCCATTTTACTAATTTAACATGACCAATGCTAAGAACCTCCTTCACATTAACATAATCAAAATTCAATGACTCCATTTACAGAAATTTTCTAAATTTTCAGTGCAAAGCTAACCTTCCATGTTTTAAGACCAGGACGGCGGACCAACTCAGCTAGCTCATTGGAGACATTAAGAAGCTTAACTGATCCTCTACTCCTCCGAAGAACCTACATGAATATGAGAGGCAAATTTTCACATTTGGAATTTACAAGATGCAGTGCTAAATGAAACCAACATCATCAAAGCAATATCTAGACTTATTGGAATGAGATGCATGCAAATAAACAAGTATTGCAAGATATTGGAACTTGTTCATAAAGTACAGATACTTCTCACGAAATTATGATTCAGGCATTGAACAGATAGACTCCAGCCAGTTCCCACACCAACAAAGAAGGATGATAAAATAAGTGGTCACCATTATTAAGAGGCAAATCAAAAGGCATCATAGAGTACATCATGTGTTCTAAATACCCCTGCAATAGGTACCAGGAAAGGCAGGTGCAGCTATGCACAAGATTGTGCTCCATGGCCCCAGGGCTCTCACACATATTAGTACTCCTAAATCTTAGACTAGTCATGTATTAATTACCAAAAAGGTAGTATAGAATGCTCAAAAAAATTATTGAAGAAAATGATCTTAGAATAGGGTGTGAAAGATTTAATGCATAGAGGAAGAAAAAAAACTAAACCGGGTTCTGATCATGTCCCTTATCTAACCTCTCAATCATACATCAAAATGAAAGGAATTCCTTAGTTTTTTACGATAAGAAAAATTGTCGCTGTAATTAGTATTTCAGTTTCTACACATGAAAATTTCTGTAATGATCATTATGGTACATGTTATATCCAAGAAACACAGTTGCTTCAAAGATGTTAAATACCGGTCTAATGCTATCGTATCAGTATGGTACTGAGATATCGTGTAGCATACCAACATGTAACACTTAGTATTGCTGAATAAAATAATAAAAACTTAAAAAGAATGGCAGACAAATTTCTGGCAAACTGGTTTGTTACCCATACTTGATCAGATCGATAGACACCAGTTGGTAAATATGGTCCAACTGGTAGTTCAAAGTTCAAACCATGATTGATTCTTTAATGATTGTAAATAAATAAAATTTAATGATTGCAAATAAATAAAACACCATCAACATACATGAGCAAAGATAAACACTACCTTCCTGTAAGTTAAAAAGCTGACTAATGAACATATACAACATGATAAGACACAAAGGTGGATAACTTAAAATCACTAATAATATATATCAAATAACCTCCGCTACAACAGCCTCATTTTCAACTGGATTCATTGAGCAGGTAGAATAAACCATTTTTCCACCCACTTTAAGTAAAGCTATGCCTGCAATGAAAAACAGAATAGTTCCAGAAGCCTATTAAATGACTTTGAGAAATCTCTAGTCTAGTGAAAGGCTGTCAATATTTGTAACAAATTATAGATCTCTTACAATGAATAACCATTGTATGTACAAAAGTATTACAAGAATGAAAAGCTCAAGATAATTGCAAATTCAAAGCATGATTGGACAGTAAGCTAAATGAGTTACAGAAAGTGGATTAAAGCAGAGAAATTCATATATATCATCTTAGTACTAGTGTATAATATGCTGAATAAGAAAAATCCAAGTTTGAAAGAAGTCACTAGTGTTGCTAGAAACCAAGGTTATAAATTTCGAATGATACCACTCATACCGGGCGGTACATACCGGTTCGCCACCAGACTAGAATGTGGACCGCCCATTACCAAGCGAAACGCTTGATATGGTCTCGTATCAAGCGGTAATGGTCGAAATTTCGACCGTTACAACCCGAAACATGCCGGTAACGATCGATTTCAACCGTGACCACCCGCTACCGGACAGTATCAGCTTGGCTGCGGTGAGGGAAGAAGAAACATCAAGGGAGAAGGAAAAAGAAAGAGAGAGTATTCGAAGAAGAGGGAGAATCGGGAGAACCTCGACGCATCCTAATCCGACACCGCCCACCCTCAATGATTCCCGATCCAGGAGGTCACGGCCAGGCGACAGCTAGAGCAGCAGAAGAGGTGGTCTCCTTTGTCGCTTCGTCTGCGATTCTGCGGCTTCTTCGCCGCGTTCTTCGTTGAAGGCCGGAGACGTCGGCGGCCTTTGATGTCTTCGACGCCTTCTTCATCTAACGTTGTAGATGAGGACATAAAGGAGACCACATTCTTTTCCTCGTCTGAGGCAATGACGAGAAGAGGAGGCGACATTGTCGAGGTAACATACACCTCCTTTTCAGATTTTTTATATTTTTTTATAAAAATATATTTTTATATTATATTATATTATATTATATATATATATATATATATATATATATATATATGTATTGTACCGAGCAAAGCTCGATACACCGATACTCCCGTACCATACCGAGCAAAGCCCGATACTCCGGTATGATACGAAATTTCAATCCTTGCTAGAAACTATCTTACAACGAAAGTGGGTCTCCAATCACTTTTATAGAGCAGGGCAAAGAGGTTAAAAGCATTCATCCATCATGTTGCATGGCTGCTCTAATAGAAATGTTATCTCCTTTCTGAAAAAATTTTCATAATTGACTGAAAACATTTGATACATGCATAATAAAAGAACTCAATTACATGAACCAATCTCAAATTCGCAGCACACAACTCCAAAGGTTTGAAATCACTTCAAATATGCCTATGTTTTACATTTAAACTACAGAAATCAACAGGCATTGACACCCCCTCCTGATAGAAGCTATACAAGCAAAGGAAAAAGAACCAATCATCCTTGATCTCGGTATTCTAATCTCTCACTCAGAAGGTTACCTATCCTGACAAAATTGATATATTCCAACAATTGAAACTATTGATATTTGCATTTTACAAACACAGGCAGGCAGATGAATATAGAAATAAAGATTGAGAGTTCTAACACACATCAAGAACATGCTAATATCTAAAATAATAAATAATAATGTCTACAAACAAAATAACAGTTGTAATTTATCACCAGTAAGTCAAAACCTAAAGAAAATCCACAACACAAAATTTTGAACGCTCACTAAGACAAATTGACACAATAAATTTATTGTTATAGGGTTGTTACCACGCATTGCAATCTCAACTTGAAGGCGATGAAGCCCAGAACCCATTCCTGCATTCCTGTATGTACCCATGCCTAATAAAGAAACTGGAAGAAGAACAATCAAATACTGAGGAAAAAAATTCAGAGCTGACCATTTCCTCCAGATATCAGGAGCCTTCCGAAGCGTGCCATCGCCACTGCAAGGAACATCACACAAAACACGATCGAACTGCAAATTACTTTTACTAAGCTCTTCCTCTCCTTTAAAAATCTCCTCATGGTCCTTCATGAAAGAACAAGTAGGGAAATGTTGTGCTTCATGATTTGTTACTACCAAGTTGGCAGTGCACATCCTTTTTGTTTGATGGATAAGAAGATTGCATCTTTGAACATCAACATCATTAGCTATCACCTGTATTATCAAGCAAAGGTGATTCTGATCAGTATAGGTATCCTAACATCGAATTCAATATGGCTATTTATTAAAAAAATCAAGAAAAAATAAATAGGCAGGAGGTAATGGAAACTACCAGTCCATTTGGAAGTAGTCCAGGTTTGATTGATTGATGTATCATTTCAAGTAACTGGAAAGTTTTAGATCCCGGAGCTGCACACACTGCACCATGCAAAAAGTAAAGAAAATGCTAAGCTGGCCGCATTAAGCAAGCTAAATTACAAGTACATAATATTTCAAAATAGAAACTTGATGATGACTACCATCAGACTGAAAAACATAATTTAAGTTCTGACAGAAAATTTTACAAGCCCAAGATATCAAAGAGACAGACTGGATATATTTTCAGCCATGCCACATGTTGAAGTTTACATGAGATCACTACCCTTCAGATGCCACTTCTTAGGGGTAAAAAGTTAATTCCATAAGAGGATTCAAGATGACAAATTAAAGGACTCAGTATAAGAGAAGAATAAACTTCATCAAGGCTTAATCTAGAAGTATAATGTAAATAAAAAAAGAAAGCTTACTTTCATATTGTTATACAAAATAATAAAATACAGTAAAAGAGTTACATGGTTTTTCATGAGGGCAATCAAGTATTTGTGGTTATGGCATGACCTTGAAATAATAATAACACAATCAGTACTTACATAAAAACTTGATATAAAATTTAAAGTTAAGAATTGTGCTTCCTAAGACAATGTATATAAGAACCCTGATGAATTTGCAAAATAATAATTAACAAGTACAAGCAGGGAAGTAAAAGAGCAATTAACATACTGTCAAGGACATGGTGATCTGGATGCACATCCAAAAATAATGGAGGTACCTGTATTGATATTGTATTTAATTATACTTCAGGAATTGCTAACATAACCACATATGCATCAAATGCAAAATACAAACAAGCAAAAGTAACCACCATGCTAACAGCTTCCTGCCTTGTTATGTTTCCAACCTCATTCTCCTGCTTTAGAAACTCATGGAACCTGGAATTCAACAAAGATTTATGATATGATAAAGGTAATCATAGAACCAAGAAACTAGCCAACTACCGCCAATTTATTTATTCAATGAAAAAAAAAAGCACAGGATTCATAAGTTGTGAATAAATAAATCTTCTCTTACTTAGCAATCAAGGGTTATTTATCAGCAAAGACATTCAGAATTTTTCAAATAAATTGAACATTTTATAGTTTTATGGTATTATGGTTAGCATATACATTTAACATTCTCTCAATCCATTCAAAGGAATTTATGTATGTAATACTGATGCATATCATTTAGTATGCACTATGTGATACATAAATAATAGGTACAAGCTGCTGACACAGGGTAATGCCAGAATCTTTTTTTTTTCGTGCTTTTACTCACAAGTACAGGAAACAAAAAGAACCAGATTCTCAGATATAAAAATGACCTGCCAGTATGTAAGAAATAAAACACATTGCATAAGAAATTTTATGTGCAAGCTATGTCCTATTTCTTATTGTTATGCTGACTACAGCATATCTTAGTCCTTCTGGTGATACCGACAGCTATGATTGTGCAAACCATGAAGGTTCAAGATTAACTTACCATGAATAAAATAATATGATCCGAGATTTAGAGGAGTCTTTTTTGCCTCCTAAACTCGTAAAAGAATCTGGTACTGATGGTCTTAGTTGAAACAGTTTGCAAATCAATTCAACTAAGACCTTAGCAGATTAGGTGCTTTTACATATGTTTCCACATTGTGATAACAGACAATGGCTCAGCCCAGAGGATTACAATAAGTTATATATTATTTTTTTAATTAGTTAAAATATATTTTCTTCATTCTTTGTTATTAGATCCTTATTCCCCATAATGTTTCCTCAACATTTCAATTTATAACCTCGCATAAGTCACAATTCATGTTCAACATACTATACCTTGTTTTATGTCAGAAGTAGTTGTCAAATCTGTTTATATGACAACTTACAACTAAAGATTTTCTTGGCCTTGCATAGGCCATGTAAGAAATAATTGCCATTGATGTGTTTGGCATTGCTCATTATATGTCTCACTTCTTTCTACATGCTGACCATGCAGTATTAAGCCTTTGAGTGTTATTGTCAACTGATTTGCACCTTATATATGTCTTCATCCATCAGACCCAGGTTCCTTTACATTTTCAATATACAAGGAGATTCCCGAAAACCTTGAAGCATATCACTGACGGTCTTGCATATCACTTTGTAAGCAATAAGGTTTAATAGAAGCTAAATATTTTTCTCCTTCGTGTCAACCACCTTTGCTTGATAACACACCAATGAAATTATAAGTTGACACTATTGTGAATTTAACCATGTCATAACCCTGTTGTTATTTAGATTTCCTGCACAACTCGGAACTAATAGCCTTATAACCAACAGTTGGTCATATTTATCATAACCAGAACTGAAGACTAGTCTGCAGTAAAGCAGAAATGTGTTTTTCATCCAGCAGCTTCATCAATTCTTGGCACCAAAAATAGGAGTTTGATCACAAGAAACAAACTGTGACAAGTTAAAGGCTAATCTTTTAGTCTTAATTTCTTGATCCTATTCTAATGAGCATGCTCTAACACAAAGTTCTGTGATAATCCTCTGACCTTTACGAAGTTATATGGCTCCAGTACCTCACAATTTTTTTATTAAATATATACCACCAATCTCAAATTACTGTACCAAAGGGCTTGCAGCAGTGAGTTGCAAAACCAATATTGAGCCACAATTACTACAGCAGCATGTGACTTGTGAAATTCTATTCAAGATTTTAATTGTATGATGCAATCTACAGCTAGTATGGTCTTAGCATAATTGAGAGCTAATCAAGTTATAATGCAAGATATTGCGGTAAGTTGAAGATAGTCATCCACTTGGCTCGATTCATGCCAAAGAAAGATTAGTGATTCAAATGAAAAAGCTCAACTCTATCAAGTATATTTTGAACAAGACAGATCTATGGATTCATACATTGAAACCGTTTCCCTTTGTTCTAACTTGAAGAATCATTTGTGCTTCAAAAAAATATGCTTTTACAATCAGTCTGAAGTTATCATTCCTAAACAAAATGTTTTACTAATAAGCAAACGCCACTTCTCCTATTATTCAGAATCTACCAATTATCTATCATATGAACAGTTTGTTGTGCTGACAAAAAGTTTGTAAAACAAAACAATAAAACATTAATGTGTACAGTGTACATTCAAGCCTCTCGTATGCATTATGAACATAAAGATCAAGTCATATAGATATTCATCCATGGAAATAACTTCTTGTTCATTTTGCCTCAAAAAAAGGATTCTTTTAGTGCTTATAGTTAACGTCTGTTCACCAAAACTCAAAAGATTTAGAAAGACGACCTCTCAAGTGTTTGGTTTTTCCTAAGTTGCATCCTCGAGAAATTCATGTGCCAGGCGAGTTTCCCTGGATACCAAGGCAAAGGTCTAATAGCTTCCATTTCACACACATCATTAACCTGTCAACAATAAGAAAGACAGAAAGAACCAAGAAAAATGAGATGTGAACGGATAAATTAGCATAAGTATTAAGCAATAAAAAAGACATTATGGATACCTCAGCTTTCAGAGATTGTATGAAGTCATTTTCCAACTGCAGCATGATATCCTTACAGAACTGGCCACTGTATAAAGTTAGTGCATTAGAATTCCAGTTAATAATCTTAGCAGTCAAAAGAACTAAATGTATAAGACATAATGTGGTCAACACGAAGAAAGAAATAGGGAACTTAAGGAGTAACCAGAAATAAATTCAAAATCACATGCAAATTTCCGGCCTGCAGAAGACTAAGCACATATCTAGTACAAGACGTACAAGATACAGGATACATCCACAACAAAGCCTATATCACCCAGTCCAGGACAAATTTTTTCGTTTTTTCTATGTTTTCAGACTTCTTTCTGAAAATCGTACCGGGATACCAATAATTCGTACACCGATATGGACCAGTATGGTACTGATCCATGTACTAACCAACATGGTACCGATACATGAAATTGTAAATCTTGCTTTGGAGTTTGGACAAATACTCAATGTTGGTTCAACAAAAACTTAATTGAGGGGAAAAAATTATCGGGGATAAGGGTCTAATGGCAAAAGAATGAAGAAAACATATTGTACATAAAGCAAAAAATAAGATATAGCAAACTATCTACAATGTGGTAGCACATGCTAAGCATGTGTTAGCAGACTCGTATATAATTAGGGTGCTAACTAGAGAGATATGGTAACCACGCATACTCAATATACTGAAAACAAAGAATATCACCAAAATCTTGGAATCAAGCTTTTAAAGAAATTGCAAACCACACTATTGCTAATGTGACACGATGACAAAACAAGCTTTTAATAACAATATCACAAATGACAAAACAAGACAATGGTGACCACAATGCTTCCACCACATATTTGGGTTTGGAACAGACCAATAAGACAGATAAAAGAAGCCAGCTTCTATTACCTAAGGATATTGCAGTTACACGTATAAATGTGCAACTGTGGTGTAAAAAATAACAATGAGAAAGTACCTCAGATTTATTCTAAATGCAGCTGGTAGTGGCTTCCGGAGGACACAAATGAATTCTTCCCACTCATCCTCCGGTACAATACCTTGCTCCTATAACAAATATAAAACTATGACAATTAATGTGGATTGGATGTAGATATCAACAAGAAGTTACACTTGTTTAATAAACAACTAACTGATCTATATGACTAGCAGCAAAACACTTATAACACAAATACAACATTTTGAAGTTTCATATTCAGCACTGCTAGTTGACATTACATATAACCATGTCATACAAAAGCACAATTGTTTTAATTTAGTGTTACAATTTTGAGTACAAGGTCACAGTCATGTGATCAGGGTGTGATGATTCACTCTTACCAATATGAGTAACTTATTCCTATCAGCACATAAAATGTGTTTTGCTGCACTGACCATTACATACTGGTCAACTTAAGAACTAGTCCAAGATTAAGACATGTATGAAACTATGTTTCAAGTACACAATTAAAATTAGATAAAATAATACACACTTGAAAGATTGCATATATGCATATTCAATATGTCCAGAGGTATATTTGAAATTCTAGACAATTTCAGTGGAATATGAAAGTTCAGAATTTGACAGAGCTATTTAAACAATCCTACAATCTCCTCAACTTCAAACATGCAATCCTACAATCCCTTCAACTTCAAACATGATTTGGCTTTAAGTTATCTTGAAAACTCAAGCGGTATGACCAAATGACAATTTTTTTATTAAAAAAGAAGAATAACGAACATGGTTGGACATTCTTGATATTGTCATAGCAAAATATTCTGGAACCATCTTGAACTACACGTGAAGCTCAACTTGCAAGATCCATAGCAATTCCAGCATAAATTATCATTAAGGATCCCAACCTGAATAAAAGCACACTATAACAGAGTTTGTAAATGAATACTCTGTTGGCAAGAAATTAGACTCTGTAGCCATAATGTGAAAAATAAACACATAAATCATTATATTTCCTTGTTCAATAAAAACAAAGATCTAAGCTTTTAAGTTTTACGATCATAGATATATCAAGTATTATGATGGACAAATCACACTGTACCATGAGATTCAAACTGGTATCTTAATTCAGAAAGGAAAAACTTGGTGCATGAAAAAAAAAAAGAGCGATGTTTTAAAGATAAGAGAAAATTATTCAAGCACTGTCATATGCCAAATCTTAAGGAAAATAGTTCTATTGTAGAATAGAAATACCACTGCAACCACTATATTTGATCAGCACTTTAGCTTCACCTTTTTAACATATGCACTTCCTCAATTTATCCTATGTGCTTTATCAAGTTCACAAAACCAAACTGAGATTAGGATTGGCCTGCAATACAATCGAGCTTAAGAGAATATGCCAAATGACAGTTGGGAAGATCAAAATCCAGCGGGAGAATATATTAAACATATATACTATATTATTCAACCGAATATAACTTGCCTATAAATTAAAAAAAAACTTGTAAAATCTTTTTTAAAGAAACTCTCAGAAGGTACATTTTTTTGGCATGTGCACACCTACTTTAGTCCTACAAGATTTTGAAAATTCATTTTACAATCTACTTTAGTCTCATGAGATTTAAAAAAAAATCCCTAGTCCTCACTGAATTACAACATAAATTCTTATATTGAAAATTAGTGGTATATTTTACAAATACAGTAAGGTTTCCTTTAATTCTTTCAATTTTTAATTACTAACTTTTTGAGCCATTAATAAAAACAAACTCGTACCATAAAAAAAATGAACATTAAAAAATATTAATTAAATACGTAAGGGTTTCATTAATCATTAAAAACCAAAGCCAAACAAAAATTATAAAAAAGTATACCTAGGATTTCAAAATCCCAACCAACTGTTATTAATTAGGCTCTATCTGAATCACATAAGGATTATTTTTGTAGGAATCTTTTCTATACGTCCATGGGAACTCTCAGTCTTCATGCCTTATCTTCTTATTCCCTCTTTCTTCTCATTTCTACCATAGTTTGGGAGGGAAAACCAATCCCATTGGACTAAATATGTCGACTGTCATGGGCTATGAAATTGACCCCACAATGCATGTGAAGAGGTTAAACTAGCAGGTAAATTTACTATCTACTTCTTTTTTTCTCTCTCAACTCTACCATAGTTCAAGACAATGGATCCCACTAGATTAGTGAGGTAAGATCATCATGGGCTCTGAGGTTGACTCCACAACGCAGGTGAAAAGTTAAAGCTTGAAGGTAAATCCTGAATTACCTTTACAATTTTATAAGATGTATAATATATTAAAAGAAAAACAAACTATTTGTCAGATGGATTACAATGAAACAGTGATATTCATAAGAAAAGAAAGTTTGGGTGTGAATTTTTTCTCTGTTTCCCTGTTAATTAGGTTATGACTCCAGCAGTGGTTTTCTTTAAAACAGCAACTTTTTTCCTGTTTGGTTTTCTATATAGTTAATATTAAGCTATAATGGAAAAGGGTTTTAAGAAATTATAGAGATCTTAGAATAACGTTTGGTTTTATGTACAATAATTTTAAACTATAATAGAAAAGGGTTCTAAAAAACTATTGAGATACTAGAATAATTCTTCGAGAGGACATCCTAATTCTAAAATCAATTTTTTATAGAAATTATGTTTATTTTAACTTGTCATAACTATATTTTTCTTTGACCGAATTTTCTTTTGAGACATATAATTTGGGCTTTTTCCCTTCGTGTGCATCATTGCATAGAATTTAGCTTGTATATAATTATGCATATACGATAAGCTATAATACGTCATAGCAATTAACAACCAGACTGCTGCTAAGACTTAGGTATCAAAATATTTACCCCTCCATCATTATGATCATTCTGGTCGAATATTTTGTAAACAAAACAAATTCCATATAGCATTATCAAATATGCGCAGGCAGAGAGGTTCAAAAGATAAATTGCAAATGTTTTTATCGTTACAGTAGTAGCACCGTCAAACCACAACATATAATAATGCATTCAAAAAATTTAACCAGAGGCTATCCCTTGCATTTTGTCACATATTGAGCATTCTTGAAGTGTAGGTTTGCTACAAATGCACAAAGAAATTGTATATGTTCTATGCCTTAGGAACAAAGTGATCTGCAAATGAACGTGATTAGAGAGAAACACATCTGCCACAACTGAAAGCATATTAGAAGAACGAAGAATCTTGATTGGCAAAATCTGAAAGGACACAGAAACATATCGTCAACAGGGGAGGACGGGGACGGGACGAGACCTTGTAGTACTCCTCGAATCCGGGGTTCTGGGTGGCGAAAGGCTGCCAGGTGGGGTTGGACTCGCCCTCGGCCGAGGGGTCATCGGACCGGCTCTGCTTGGTCTCGTGCTTCCATACGTTCTCCCGGCTCTGCTTGAAGTGCCGCCGCTGCGTCCGGCCGCGCTTGCGCCCGCCGCCCATTGCCGCCGTGCACCGATCAGCCCGGTCGCTCCCAACCCCGGTGGCGGCGGATGTGGTGCAGTCCCTAAGGGCTTGTCACTCGATGGACGTTTCCACTTCCCTATCCCCTCGTTTCGGGGTTTTAAGCCCTCACATCACGCGCCAGTCGAGCCGGTTTAGCCTGACCGGTCGAAACGTTGCGCACGGATTGGGTTCATCGGTGAGCCTAAATTAAATTAACCGAACCCTTATAATATAAAATTAGTCTCAAATTGAGTTCGGAGTTGGCTAAATTAATCGGTTTCGATTCGGATTAGCCTCAAAAAATCGATACCCATGTGATTCCTGCATGGTCACTGAAAACACTTAACCGCATAAAGGCGTCATAATAGGAATAAAAACATAATATATTTCTTAGCAGAAAGGTCAGCATTTTTAAGTCAATATTCCTTTTTAATCTCGAGTGTTCTCCATGTTGTGCTTCGTGTTAATCACTTCGGCTGCCGAGCTATTTTAATAGGGGAATAAGTATTTTTTCCCCTCGTAGACTTTATTAAGTACTAATCAAACAAAAACTTAAATCCCGGAAACCCGCGGCATCCACTCTGGACGGATGATTCTGAGTAGATGTGGGTTCCGCAAGTGGGTCCCTGGTCATTCCCAATTGTCGGAGGGTAGCAAAGCGAGTATTGTAATTGTACGCAAAGCATTTTGAAAAAGGAGGTCAATTGGTAGGACCGCGAACAAGCAGGTAAAGCATTATGTACCTTTTAAGGTGGACGTACCTCCAGAGGGAACTGTGGCGCGCCTCCACTGTCGTTCCATCTGGGCCCCGCAATATTCGCCAGTAACGTCACGGGTAGACGAATCGTTAAATTGTGAATTTAGACCAAAAAAGGTTCGTCTTCGCAAATAAAACCGCCCATTTTTCTCCGCTTCTTCCAGTTCTTCCATTTCCTCGAAAAAAGGTCTTTGAATTCTCTCCGGCGAGCGGGCGGCGGCGATGGCAGTGGGGAGGGAAGAGAGTGTGTACATGGCGAAGCTGGCAGAGCAGGCGGAGCGTTACGAGGAGATGGTGGAGTACATGGAGAAGGTCGCCGGTGCGGCGGGGGAGGGGGAGGAGCTCACGGTGGAGGAGCGCAACCTCCTCTCCGTCGCCTACAAGAACGTCATCGGCGCCCGCCGCGCGTCTTGGCGGATCGTCTCCTCCATCGAGCAGAAGGAGGAGGGCCGCGGAAACCACGACCACGTTGCCGCCATCCGCGGCTACCGCTCTCGGATCGAGTCCGAGCTCGACTCCATCTGTGGCGGCATCCTCCGCCTCCTCGATGCCCGCCTCATCCCCGTCGCCGCCGCCGCCGACTCCAAGGTCTTCTACCTGAAGATGAAGGGTGACTATTACCGCTACCTGGCCGAATTTAAGACCGGATCTGAGCGCAAAGACGCTGCCGAGAACACCTTCTCCGCCTACAAGGCTGCTCAGGTTCCGATCCCTCCACCCTAGATCTGCTTGAACCCACTCCATCTTTTTCTGGCGTCGGGATTTTGGGTCGGACTAGTAGCTCGCCTCGTACTTGATCTTAACAAAGGCTATAATTTTTTGATCGCGATGTAGTGTGTCGTCGTCTTTAATGGGATTCTGATTTTGGAGTTGATTGGATCTGGCAGGACGTTGCGTTAGCAGAGTTGGCAGCTACGCATCCGATCCGGCTGGGTTTAGCGCTGAATTTTTCTGTGTTCTACTACGAGATCTTGAATTCACCGGACAAGGCTTGTGATCTCGCCAAGCAGGTAAGTCATCAGGAGCTAGTTGCTATTTTCTCTACTCAATGGGAAACTTTGTGGTCAAGGTGTTCAATTTTCATCGTCCAAATTTTGATTTGTAGCTCTTATTGGAACTCTTCCTTTTTCCCTGTATTGGGTTGGATTTGTAGTTGAAATTAGAACCGCTAGATATTTCCCTGATAAGGTAGCTCATGCTGATTCCTGGAGTTGTTGACGAGCTTGATACAAGTTCCTCCTGCAAGTGCTTCACTCCATAGTTCCGAAACATTTAATTCTGTTATAGATCAGTGCTGACATATTCAAAGACTTATCAATAGCAGAGTTGAAGTTTGTGGATGTAGCTACATCACATGCAAGTCTCTGAGAGTAGTAGACATTCACCATCTTCTTCTATGGTTCTTGATATCTTAAACATTCAAAGATTTCTCTTGACACTCCTCTCTATCTTCTAATGTTGGTCTCATTGTTTCATTGTTAGCCAAGGTATGAGTAGCATTAATTTACTAAACGTACACAAGTTGAGAAATGTTATATGTGTTCTCTGTGATTGATAAGTCTTGTTAGTAGATTCACCCTTTTATTACCTTTTTCTTTTTTGTCTTTTTCATCATCATTCCTTTTGGATTTATTTAGTCATTGTTACATGGGATCTCATATCCACATCCACAAATCTGCCTAATAAGTATGTCTGATATTTGCAATTTGATACATATCAGACTCTTTAGTTATTTGTATTCCTATATAAATCTTCATAACAATATCAAAAATGGATCCTCGTATTCATAGCTTCTTATGAACTTAATTTCCAATGCTCATATTCTCATGTATCCTTCATGTGTATCATATTTTTTACTACTCCGGTGTGACCTCATATCACCATATTTTCTCTTGCTGGGTTAGATATTTGGATACGCATCCATATTGCATTTCCATGCTCTCTTGATGCAAGACTGGTTCAACAATAGAATAAATAGTTCTCTTATGTAACTTTGGAGGTTCTTTGCTAGTGGCTTGGTTTTCGCTCTAGCGCAGTCTATGTTACTGGAAAATGCTTCAAAGGTAGCAACTTGTGTTCCAGACTTCATGTTCTAGATAATCGATCATTTGCAACAATCCGGAACCTGGAAACCAACACTTCAACAAGCCTAATATAATAGGAGACACATTGGGGAAAGGAAAAAGAGATGAAGTATACATGTATGACATTAAAAGGGAAAACAGATACACAACAGGATTAGTATAGACCGAAAAAAACTCTGTATACATGTATATCATTATTGGTGTTTGGTAGGGTGTTTTCGATGCTCTAGATAGTCAAAGAAGTCTACCTTTGCCATATGATATACTAAGATTAGAAATATCTCATGTTTCTGATTTCATTCCATATGTTAGAGTGATCCTGCTTTAGTAATCATTGGCTTAACTCTCTGATTTGAGTTCCATTGTATCTAAGGAGACATTGGCTTATTTTTGCCATTTCTCTATGCAGCACTCCGAGTTGATTATCTTTTATTCTTTTGTGATGTGTTTCTGTCCCAATTTGTTCCGAGGCAAATTTCCTCACTCGGACATTACTGGTGTTTCGAACAAATTATTCTTACAATGAATCTCTCCTTATTCAATCTTTAGGCTTTTGATGAAGCAATTTCTGAGTTGGATACTCTGGGAGAGGAATCATACAAGGATAGCACTCTAATCATGCAGCTTCTACGTGACAACCTTACCTTGTGGACTTCTGACATGCAGGTCTTATATATGCTTTGATAGATTTTGTTACCCTTTCATTTAACTGTCATTACTCAAAAACGTTTTGCCTGTATGACACCATACTTGTCGCTAAAATCTTTATAGGAGGACGGCCTAGATGAGATCAGAGAAGCAAGTAAACTCGAAGACGGTGATGAGCATTAGAATGTTTGGATGGGTATGTGCTCTGCTATTTTCAGGTTGCATGCAATGTCGGAGTGCGGGCATTGTTACTAATGTCGTTTATGATACTAAACATCCTTCGTCAAGTCGTCGTCTTCTTCAACTTGTTTTATTTTCTAGCATCTATATGTTTGTAGGCTTGCAGCAGTTGTGTTTACATTTTGAAACGCTATCTCTGAATGCTTGGCATAAGTTGCTCCTCGTTGGATATGATCTAATGGCTGCATTTCACATTGTAATGATAAACTTCCTGTGGTCATCTGCTCCAGCTGTTGTTGCTTCAATTCCATGAAGCATGTTCATGTGGTTTATGACAGATTAGGATGTTGTGAAGGTTTGCATGTCTATGAACAGCTTCTAAACTTGAATCGACCGATCCACAATATCAATTCTAAACTCCTGTGTCGATTTGTTATGTTAGAATTACTTGTATTAACCAAAATATTCATCCTTTTCTTATGTTCATTCATATGAATCAGAATTTTTTAATTAAGACATTTTGTTTATGCATTATTGTACAATTAATGTACTGTCATTTTATGTAATAATTTTTTTATTTTAGCAAAAATCGGTGTCTTATTTCGTATTTTTCTTCTCTAAAATTCGTATATATCATTTTCATATAGCAAGTATGTTGAGATTTCATAATTTAATCTTATAAATGTTTACATATTCTACAAGCTTATTTTACATTTAAAATTTATAATAATCTAATGATAGTGTACCAAATTTAAAATATCGAAGATATGAACTTAATTATGGATGATAAAATTCTGGATCAAATCTCATCTTCACTCTGTATTATTGTTTACACTCTTTTCCTGGCGAGGACGAGAGAATCCATGTCGCGTTGGAATTGTGTGTCTGCCTCTTGCGAAACAGGAACAGAAAGATGAGCGGAGGAGGAGCTCATGCTCAGTGCATTGGTAGAACACGTAACCTGAGCGGGGCTCGTGCTCAGAAGCCGCAGAACTCGAAACGATTGGGCTGGCCGGGGAGGCCGCCCTCCCGGCAGCCGGCGTCGCAAGCACGGGCGCACTCCTCCTTGGTGGCCGTGCCGATCGTCATGCACTGATCCTGCATGCAGGGGCAGTAGCACAGTTGGGGATCGTCGCCGGTCGCCGTGGCACGCTCCGTCGACGCTGCGACCAGCAACGCCGCGATCAGCACAACCGCCACCGTCGCCGCTGCCCTGCTGACTGCCATCCCTATCTCCTCCTTGGCTTTCTTGATCTTTGCAGGTATGAGCAGCTCAAAATGTATGCATGAGATGGGAGAGATGATAAGAACCGCATGCATGTATATAGGTTTCTGAGGAGGACTCGCCTGATATGGAACTTTTGGCCGGGAGCGAAGACCGGTTGCTTTGCGATGTGGAAGCAACTAATTTGAGGTGGGTTGAATTGTTCTAAAGCGAGGATGGATGGAATTCCGGAGCTAATTACACACCTTCATCACCTTCCTACGTACGATTGGCCTTTAACCCTTTCTTTTTCCCAAATAATAATAATAATAATAATAATAATAATATTATTATTATTATTATTATTATTATTATTATTATTATTATTATTATTATTCCCAAATAGTGACGCAAAAAGAGCTACCAAAATTAAAACTCTCATGAAGCCAAATCAATGTAATCTTGAATGTCAATAATATGTAGTTCTGCAAATGGCTATATTCCTACTGGCCTAATTGCCATCCCTCAAACCTCTGCACCAGCAACCAGCAAAAGTGTCTAAAGACACTGCACCATTGAGCCCCACTCAGACTAAATAACACTCACGTCTAGAACATCAGATGTTATTACCATCATCTTCTCGGAGATGAAAAGGATTAACTATAGCAGAAAATAATCATCAATTAAATGGAGCTACTAAAAGGAGAAACCAACAACAGTAACAAAGAAAAAGAAATGCTTTGACATCTAGATATCATCCATAAAAACAAGAAAGAGTGCGTAAAAAAAAGTCATCAATCAGAATTATAGAATCAGTGTTGATAGATCGACAGTATCCAAAACCAACCTAGACATTGTACTGACGACAATCGAATAACAGGTTCGTATCCAGAATCAACCTAGACATTGTACTAATAACAGCTACTCTTTGTTCCAAAGTGCAATAGACAAACTGGACATGTATATGCTCGACATCGTTCACTAATGACAGTTCCAAATCATGGATTTCGCAAAACATGTCTATTCTACATAAACAACCGTCTCAAGCCCTTTCACCACGGATACTCCGTGCCAATTGAATGTCCTTGGGCATGATCATCACACGCTTGGCATGGATGGCACACAAGTTGGCATCCTCGAAAAGACCCACGAGGTATGCTTCAGCAGCCTCTTGCAAAGCAAGAACAGCATGGCTCTGGAATCGGAGATCAGTCTGCAGAATGTATTTCTTCATAAGACATCGTGTAAATGATACAACATTTATTCTGCATGCATTTATTAGTACAGGTTACTGTTAACTAAGTGGCTGCAAAACCTCACCTTGAAGTCCTGGGCAATTTCTCTGACAAGCCTCTGGAATGGCAACTTCCTTATCAGAAGCTCTGTGCTTTTCTGGTACTTACGGATCTCACTGTCATAGTACAATGCCAAACAAATCAAAATATAACTTTAATGCCCATACAGTAATTGGGTTACAGTCAATTAAGTCATCCATGTGCATAGAATAACGCACCGAAGAGCAACAGTCCCAGGTCGGAATCGATGAGGTTTTTTAACTCCACCGGTAGTTCGGGGCAGACTTATGTGCAGCCTATGACAACATAGGATTGGACTCATACACATGGAATTAAAAGACAATGAAACAGGAGCATGACATTCTGCATGTATAAACATAAGTAACTAAACCTTAGTGGCAAGCTGCTTCCTTGGAGCCTTCCCTCCAGTAGACTTGCGAGCAGTTTGCTTTGTACGAGCCATCTAGTACATAAACAAGTCATTCGAACCAATTTGAACCATCATGAGCACATACACACATGTAACTTAGTTGTATAAAGATGGGAAAAGGCGATATTATTATAACATCTCAGAGCATCCATCACCCAGAAAGCAGAATGAGTGAGGTGGAAGGAAAAAAGAAAGACAGAATCAACCTCCCATGTAACTTCAACTTGTCAGATTCGATCTCAAATCAACACTCTCTTGGACAAATGTATTTTTCCCAAATAAGATATGCTAAATTCCAAAGTCCAAACATGCATATATCACAATTTTTTTTGAACAAAAATTGTGAAAAGCAGAGTTGCTACTACTTTTACAACTAATCATATAAACAAAAAAAAGTAAACAACCATAAGCCATAAGAACATCTACTGGGGTAAGCTATTTGACCTTTTTTCCAAGCCATTAAGCTATGTAGAGGAAATATCACTAGCCAAACTGAAAGCCATCAATCAATTCATTGTTTCCTAACATATTCTTTTTAAACATCTTCATATGTCTTGTTCATGTGCCACTTACCTTAATTGAATCCTCGTCTGACCAGTATACTTATGGGTAATCTTTAGACATGACACACAATATAAGGGAAGACCTAACTTGGTAATTGGTATTAAATCTAGCTGTTTACAAATGAACATATGTATGGTTAGCCTAATTATTTAATAACCCCAAACATTTAAGACAACAGTCTGTTTCGAAAACATTATTGCTGATATTTCTTATTTGAAGCTCGCCAGCTCAAAAAAAGTAGCTTAATTTTCTCTTTATGACAAGCAAAATAGGGCAGAATTGACTTCACAATGTACTATCATAACAACTATGCTTGCCAACACCATCAACAACTAGCCAGAGGTTTACTATCGACTTCACAAACTACAATGAACTAACCATAGAAGTATAGACTTTGAGTTCATAAGATACAATAAGTAATACCTAGATATGCCTACAAGAACTCAATTACCACACCATCTATTGCATCAACAATAAATCAACAGAATCTAGAAAATTTTTGCACCATAGTTCTTATAACATAATGCCTCTTTTGATTTTATATATATATATATATATATATATATATATATATATATATATATATATATATATATATATATATATATATATATATATATATATATATATATATATATATATATATATATATATGTGTGTGTGTGTGTGTGTGTGTGTGTGTATAGAAGTTTCAACAAACTATGGTTCCAAAATACCACATGAACACTGCAACAACAAACAAGAAAACTAAAAAACACATTTGAACAATCAGAATAAAGATGAAAGGGGGTGCCAAGAAATCAAAAAGAAAATAAAAAACAAATGATTGTTCTGGTACAAATTCAGTGATTGTGGCAAAAAAAAGTACAATGTTCCAAGTAAACATTAGGCATCTAATGTTTAGATGATATATCCATGGTACAATTATTTACCTCAGTAAACACAATATACACAAACATGACCCTTCTTTAACTTTCGAGGTGCAATTTTTATTCTAAGCTTATAATCAAACTAAGAATTTAAGACTATAAGAAAATAATATGTGCTGAATCAAAAGACCATGATTATTTCACAATGGTTGCAACCAAGACCTCATATTTCAGATTCCCAATGAAGCATTTATTGGAAAATCATATATTTTAAAAGCAAAACACGAAAAATAAGATTTCTAAAACAGTCAGGGATTCGTACAATAAGGGGGTGAAATATTCTAGCTGCGGGATCTGAAACATATACCTCCACATATCTGGCCTCAAAGCACCATTTTGCTTTACTGTTTCATAGATTCGTAAGAACGATTTCTAGATGAAACTTCCACGTAAATACATAAAGATGCTAAGATAAATAAAACGACTAGGGTGTCAGCTTGTTGATATCATACGGAATCAAGTGAATATCTAAGAAACATTCAACTAGCCGATGACATCCGCAAAATATTCATGATTGCAGTGTAAGACGTCCATCCATGGGCAAGAATCAGAGTATCCAATCTATACAAAGAATAGGTTCCCTCAAACCCTAATCTTGGAAGAAATCCCCACACACTCAGAATAATGAACCAAATCCCTCCACGACGGGGAAACAAAGAAAAGATAACGCCGTTCACCGATCGAGAACAGTAAAACAAAGATTCAAAGGGAAATTGCTGAATAGCTTTACCTCGCTTGTCGCCTCGACGAACAAAGCTCGGACTCACCGAAAACCTAGCGATGTATCAGAACATTTGAAGGTGAAGGTCTACTTGAAGCAAGCCCGCCCGCCCTCGCCGACTCCCATCCAACGGGACGATATGAATCTTGATTTCCTTGAGATTTGCGGTCCCGGTTAGTGCCGGAGCCAGATCGTGATGCTGTCTTTCTATTGGCTGGCATGGTTCGTGCGCGGATAATGAAGGTACAAAACCGTGTTCCCCGTATCAAATTAGATAACGTATCACATTCCTTAGTGCACTTTCATATTGTTGTTGTCGTCTTATGCCGATAATTGGGAAGTCGGCATGGCTCGAATTTGCCCCCAAAGGCATAATCCACGGTCCATATGACAGTCACGAGAAGTGGTTAGACTTGGAGGGGGCACGATTGATGCGATCACGAGGAGCTGATTTGATTGTACGCCCGAGATGAATTTTACTGAGGTGAGTCGAAGTTCTTGAGGTGAGCCGAGGTGCAATTTTGGCTTCACTGTGATCCTTGCACAAGCGGTAAAAAGTTTTTAACCCGACCGATCTCTTCGATAATAAAATTAGTATTGAAACGGGAATAATAGATGTTCTTTTTTTTTTTTTTTTTCCTTCTTTTAGGCTTTGGGGGTTGGTTTATATACTTAAGCGATCGATGGAGGAAGATTAATGACTGATCAGGGTGGATCCATGCATCCTTCAAGAGCTTATTCATGTTGACGATTGGTTGGTACAGTTTTATATGACGTATAGTCAATAAAAAAGATGACTGCAAGGGCACTGTTTGTTAGGACTAGCGCCTGTGGGGGATAAGTGGACGATGGTCACCTATGTCAAGTGACCCAAAAAGGGGAGATGAGCTTTGTCGCTAGGGATTAATGCTTCTTGCAACCGGGTGATTGGAAAAGTGGGAGATAGGCTTCCCCTCCATGGATTAATGTTCCTTATGGTTGAAATGTCGCTTTCTCGTTATTCATTGTAAGGGGAAGGGAGGCGTGTAGGTTCTTCTACTCATATTATTCATGCGTTATTGAGTGAATTAATAGGACAATGCTTATGTCATTATTTTTTTTATCAAATATTATTGACGATTATACGATGACATGTAAAACTTTGAATCTCATGCTAAGAGTCGGCACAATCATGATCAAGGAAAAGTATGGACTCTAGAAAAATCGAGCGGCATTGAAAACAAGATGGTTGGCTTAGTCAAGAGTGTGTTTTTGTCCAAATCACCGAGGATTTGGATCTAATTTCTTTTATTTGGGACTTCCATATTGGATTTGGGTTATCGGATTTTTACGATCTCAACTACCAATCCAAAGTACAACCTAAAAATTCCGATGGATCTGTATTCAAATTCATAATAGAGAATTGAAGTTGAACTATATTCAAGTTTAGTTAGAAGACCAGCAATTTGTTGGGTTTGAGGATAGCTCATTCCACCCGATAACAAAGATGAAAAAAAAAAAGATTTTGTTATAATCAATTTTGGAATGTTATCACATATCAATTTTGATTGTCTACCTAATTTGATATTACCAATTTTTCGAATGTTATAACATATCAAAGAGGGAAACAAAAAGTTCATCGACATGATAGTCATAATTAGTCAAAGAAATATCAATATCTCATGTAGTTGTCATTGCTTGATTACATCCCAAAGGTGCAATGTTGTCCTGCTAACCCTTATGGAAATTAAGTAAGGTGGTTAGAGTCGAGAAAGGACTAGTTGAAGCGATCCTAAGATGGTGGATGAGCGCACGAGGTCACTTCCGAGTCGGATCGAGGTGGGCCCTAGTCTCCTCAGGGTTTTGAGGTGACCCAAGGCATGTCTTGATTTCGTCGATGATCATACACAAGAGGTCAACGTCAGGGTGATTTCTCGACTCAATCTCTCTAATAGTAAAATTAGTATTCATGGAGTGGGAATAATATAGTTTTTTTAGTTCGGCCTCTTGTTCAAGCTTTGGGGATCGACTTTTATAGTTGGGCAATCGACGAAGGAAGACCGACAATTGATGAGGACTGGATTGTAGATCCTCTTGTGGCTCATTTATATAAATGACCGATCGATATAGTTCCTTATGACACGTCATTAGTGAAGGATGCCTATAGGGGTGTTGCTTGCTAGTCCCGATAATTGCCAAGGATAGGGAGACGATGGTCGTCTATGAAAGTCGACCGAGGGGGCAAACTGGCTTTATTGCTTGGGGTTTGCAACTCTTGGTGCCCTATCCATATCACCTTTCCTTGAATCGCGATCTACCGAGGGCAGCAGGTTGTCGCCTTGCTATTTGCCACAGGGGAAGGGTGACGCGGGATTTTTCCTACCCATGTCAACATCTTTGTGATAGCTAGTTGGCAAGTTAAGACTGATATCAGCATATTCTCTATCATTCGTCTATGCGCAGCGGAGGAATATAAAATAAAAATCCTAAATTTTCCAAAAAGGTGTTCATCATCGTACGAAGATTGGTGCGTAAAAACCCACGAAACTAAGAACCACGTGTGAGATAGTTGTGTTACCTAAGAAAATCATATATCTATGAATTTCTATGGATCTGTGGGAGAGGATGAAGGAGGTCAAGCGTTCTCCTTTCTAGCGATATTTCACATGATAGTGGCTACGAAGATACTCCTTGAATCGCTGCCTAAATCTCTATTCCTACTGTGTAAGGAGGAGAGGGAGAGAGGAGAATAGGAGGTGACAACCAAGAAGCCTAGCTTATGACCCTTTAGTTTTCTCTTATTTATAAAAATCCCTTGTCAACTTAGCCCTAATGGATCTTGCCCTATTGGGTATTAGATCTCCATCCAACTAACCAAACTTCTTAAATTAGTGGATCTCTATCCAATAATCTCTTATTGGCTCTTATTGGATCTCATACATAGGATACAATAATTCAGAGGTTTATTGGATATCAAATAAAATAGGGGTTCCGGCGGATATCTCATATCCGAATATCTACTCATCGTAACACGTACCATATGTGTATGACCCTCTAGGCCCAATATCGAGCTGACATTGAATTATATCTATCAGAACTCCTTCTAGTTCAATAAATTATTATCTCTATAATAATTCCCTAGACTCATTGACTACGGATGTAGTATCAACACTCAATAGTATTTAAGGTTGACTGCCACTTCT
Organism: Musa acuminata AAA Group; assembly: GCF_036884655.1. NCBI lineage: Eukaryota > Viridiplantae > Streptophyta > Magnoliopsida > Zingiberales > Musaceae > Musa > Musa acuminata. The sequence continues at coordinate 31,070,906 of NC_088344.1, read as the reverse complement.
GATGATCGGTTATACTAGATTTGAAACTTTCAAACATATAAGTCTGGTATCAAAGAAGTACTTATATAGGACATCCTTAGTGTCTTAAGTCTAAGAACCAGGTACATCATTTGAATGATGGAATCACTATCGAACAATGAGGTATCATCAATCATCCAGCATTCCATGAGCAGATCAATAAGTGAACTTATTCTCTAATTAACACATGTACTGTAGCCCTAGTGTCCCCATGTGAGCAGCTATGAGGCAAGTTATCTTAATTATATGGACATGTATACAACACACTAGTCTGTCCAATTATTTCAATGTCCCTCTCGAGTAATCTATGACCGAGATTATTTAGGGTCTATGTTTAAAAACGAATCGATCTCATTATCGTAATCTCATCATGATCTGATTCTCATTGCACAAATTCATGGACATCATAATATATCCATACAATAAGTATCATAAAGTGATAAAATATCAAATAATATAATAAGCAAAAAGAGTACGTGTCATGTCACACGTGTCATCACTCATGTGATTGACTTACAAGGTAACTATGACTAGCACACCATACCTAACATACGGTCTATAAGATATTAGATAGATGATGGACTATAGTTACACAATAATTAACGATCGATAGATCTAATGGATTGGATCTCCTGTATCATCTAGTGACTGTGGCGTAGTGGTCTAGTACGTCCATAGTTGATGAGTCGAGTGAATTAATATAGAGATAATAATTCACTAAGTCAAAAGAAGTTCTGACAAATATGACTAGCGGATAGCTTGATATTGGGCCTAGAAGGTCACACACATATGGTAGATGTTGCGACAAGTAGAGGCTCAGATATGAGATATCCGTTGGAGCTCTTATTTTATTGGTTATCTTATTGGATATCCAATAAGGTCCTGAATTTTTAGACCTTTTGGGTGAGACCCAATAAGAGTAAATAGAGATTATTGGATATAGATATATTAATATAAGAGGTTGGGTGATTGGATAGGTATCCAATACCTAATATGACAAGATCCATTAGGGTTAAGTGGTAGAAACCTTTATAAATAGGAGGGCCCAAAAGGTGGCATAGGCTAATCACCTCCTAGTTGCCCCTCCCTCTCCTCTCTCTCTCAGCCATAGCCCTAGTTTAGGGCGTCTAGATAGCAAGAAGGGACGACCCCTTCTTGATCATATGGTGCGTGGGGAGAGAAAGATCGTGTAGTGATTTGAGGATTTGAGGAGCATCTTTGTCATATCTACCATATAGATCACAAGAGGAGAACAGTTGACCTCTTTCATCCACTTCTATAGATCTGAAGTTTTTCAAGAATATACGATCTCCCTAGGTAACAAATCTCACTTGATATATATAGTTTTTCGGTTTTGCGTACCAATCTTCGCATGACGACAAGATACTTTTTTCTGAAAAATCTATGTTTTTTATTTTTCTGTTCTTCCACTATGCATGTGATGCTCTAATCAGATTTCCCAACAGATTGAACATTCGATGTCACTTTTGAATTGGACTAAAATGGGCCTTGGCCTCTTGGGAGTTTTGGGGGTGAGCCGAGGTATACCTTGACTTCGTCGAGGACCTTGCATAAGAGGTCAACTTGGGGGGATTTCTCGACCCAACCCCTATGATGATAAATTTAGTCTTTATAGAGTGGGAATAATATAGTTTTTTAAGTTAAACCTCTTGTTCAGATATTGGGGATTGACTTTTATACCTAGGCAATTGGCAAAGGAAGATCGATGACTAATAGAGACTAGCCCGTACATCCTCTTGTGGCTTATTTATGCGAACGATCGATCAATAGAGTTCTCGGTGGCACCTATAAAAGTATACCAAAAGTATTGAAAAGAAATTTGATTCTTCTTATATAATCAAGTCAGTTCTATGAGTAAAAATAATTTATATTATATTTATTTTATAACCATGGTCATCAGATATAATATACTAAATATTTTCTTTAGAGTATAGTTGGCACTTTGTTATATTCGAAGTTAATTAGAACGTATACGTTAAGTCTCAATTGGGTTTTCCTGGGTTTAGCTTATCCAAGTTGGAGTGTGATGTTCCCATCATCAAATCTTTGTTTGCTTAAAGAAAAGGTTTAGAGTGCTATTGATACATTTGTCTAAGATGAACGCATTGATACTTAAATCATAGGTGGGTGTATTGTAAGCATACAGATGCTTTGAACCATTTTGACGCATTAGCCACCTTGATGTCTATGTCTTAGATAAAAATATTATATCTAAGAAGATTTTTTATCCAATCAAGAAATATTATATACTTTGCTTGACGAATATATCATAGAGATGCCTTACTTGATTGTGATAAATGAGATATTTTGATAGTAATATCCTAAGTAAGCATATAATATGTAATGAGATGTCTTTGGAGCATTAAGTGTTTTACTTTTTTTTATTTTGGATGGACATATAGTGTATAAAGAGAGATACTTTGTGCCAAGTTGGATGCTCCACAATAATATCTTGTATTCAGAGGTGATCTGGGCACAAATATATTTTTTGAATATTAATTTTTATATAAGTGAAAGGATACTTTGGTAGTAAAGAGTTATGATAAGTATATAATTTTGCCATGTCCATTCAACTAACTTCTAATACGTATATATGTGTGTCTACACAAAATACGTAATCAAATAAAGCGTTTAATAACAATACATTGGTCCCATGTGGGCTCCATGCTTGTCTCCAATAACAAGAAAGGTAGGTCACGCAGGTGAGAATGATAAACCACGAATTGTCGAAAAGGAAATACAAAATGCTGACGTGGTAAATCATGTGTACCCATGGATTTACTCTGCGAATCGCTGCCTCCACTTTGTGTGTCCCACCTCAAACCCAAATCCCTACAGAATAATGACCCACAGTTTTGGTGGCCGCCCACCTCATGTGACGTAGGCGAGATGTGGCCCATCTTTGTCAGCGGTTCGGTCAGGCGGGTTAGTGCGGAATGTTGACGAAACGTGGCCCACTTAGTCCACCGACGTCACCGAACGCCGGCACATGCACGTAGAGGACGCCACGTGTCAGTAGTGGGTAATCTGACACGAACGTTGACTTTACCAAGCAAAAACAGACGACTTCCTGTGCAACCCCCCACCCTGTCTCTGTCTCTCAAGGGACCGTACGGAAGCTCTCCTTCCGATGGCACTCTACCGTCGGATCCTATCCAAGGAGCCCCACAGGCACGACGACGACGAGGGCAGCGCCAACACCGTCCGTCATCCCGCTACTCTTCCTCCTTGTTGTCCTCCTACACCTCCTCCCTCCCCTCTACCTCCTCTATACACCGATGACCAACACGACCGTCGGCTCGCCAACCTCCTAATGATCGGCGCCGCTGTTATTGCCGCTGTTCTCCTCCTCTCTATCACCTACTACGCCGTCCTTCGCCGTCGCCGCTGCCGCTTCCCCCTCCGCGTCGCCGCCACGGGCCCGGCGTCCATAGGTGACGACGACGATGACGGTTTTGTTGGCGACGGGGAGCCGTTCCACCATGTCTGGTACATCCGGACGGTGGGCCTCGACGAGTCCACCATCGGTTCCATCGCGGTGGAGGAATACCGGGCCAGTGATGGCATCCTCGACGGCGTCTCCGACTGCTCCGTGTGCCTCAGCGAGTTCCACGACGGTGAGCGCGTCCGCTTGCTCCCCAGGTGTGGCCACGCGTTCCACGTCTCCTGCATCGACACCTGGCTCCGTGCCCACGTTAATTGCCCCCTTTGTCGGGTTCGCATCGTCGACCCCAACGGTGAACCCTCGCCCCCCGCAGCCGCCGTCGCCCTCGCAGTTTCTATCACTGCCTCCGGTGGTTCGGTGGACTTGGACTCCGCCTTCCCTGCTGCTGAGGAGACTGCCCCTATAAGGATCCAACCTCTGGAGGAGCAGCAAAACGGAGGAGGAACGGAGAGCACTGTTGCAATTAGGATTCCGATCAACCATACGGAAGCGTTCGATCTGCCGCCTGAAAGTTCCGGATCGCGAGGGCAAAGCGATGTTGGGGTGTTCGGATTGCAGCCGGTTCGGCGATCCTTTTCAATGGACACTCCATTGATGAATTCTATCATCGGCAGAGTCAAACCGGAAGAGAGCATCATTGATGAGGAAGGGAAAGACGCGACCTTTGAGAAAGAGAGTTATCCAAAGAACAGGGTAAAGCGCTGGAATTCCTCCGAAGGGGCTATGGATAAGGGACATTCCGACATAGAAAGATCGCTATCTAGCAGCGGAAGAGGGATCCTCTTCTCAAAATATGGGCAGATTGCCAGAATCCATAGCATGCCTATGTAGCATTTGATCTGTTTTGGGTTGAGTTGGTAGCATCTGCGGATCTTTTAATACCATGAGTGGTGGCAGGCAAGTCTGGAGCTGCTGATTTCTGTTTGTATGATCAATGGATCATGAGGGAGCTCAAAAGTGAACTTCCTCACCGAGGACTCAGATTTGCAGTAATGGAAATAAGTCCATCTTTGTTTTTGAATCAGTCAGATGCATCGATGCTTCTATATGATCATTGAAGGTGGTAGAGGAAACTTGGGTTTGCTTCTCTAGCCTACCTTTGCTTGCTTATTTGGTTTTCTCTTGTTATTCCCTTTCTGAATGCCCATTGTGATTGTGATACAAATCTGATAGGTTTTGTAGGCAATTGAAACGAACACTTCGGGCGCATTGTGTCGCACCTCACGGAAACAAATGGTTTTTCTTATCAACCATTTAGTGCTCAACAGTCTGAATATATATTAGCAAAAAATGAAGCTCACAAATTCTCTTTTTTGGGTGGATCAAAGTGGTGAAGGATTAATGGAATAACCCTTGGTTCTTTAACTTTAATTATTTTGAAAATTGGTGAATGAGACTACAATTTTCATTCTTTGTTGGGTTGGCACTGTCTTCGGCCCCTATTTCATCTACATCGCCTCCTTAATCTTTGTTATAATGCTTCGACTTGAATTTCCATGAAAAAAACTTTTAATTATTTTCTCGACAAGCATAATGGTTGACTTAGCTAATGTGGTGCCATTTGGTTTATGTTAGTTTAAACAACCTGATTAGGTGATGGAATTCAGTATGCACCACAAGCGAGCATTCTCGATGTGTTACATGAATACATCAGGTTCTACAACATGCTATGTGTTTCTCTTCGAATCGATTCTATTTAATTATTCAGTTGTACTTGTAGTTTACTTCTCATCTATCTGTGCCTAGTGATACATACTGAGTATCTATTAGATGCGTATTGGTTCCGTTTTTGCTGCTAAGTTGGATGTTGTAAAACATTATACTGCAAAATTGCATTGCCTATAAACTAGATTATATGAGGAAGTCTAAATCTATCCTGCCTTGACAGAATACCTGAAATGTTAGTTGGTTCTTCTATTTAAATGTGTGCATCGTTTCTCAAGGAACTCATTTTAATTCTTTCGATATGAACATGCCTCCAATTCCTACTTTTAGAGAGTATGTTTCTGTTCCAGATGATTCATTGCCGAATACAATCATATTTACAGTACTTCTTTGCAGTACCTGCAAACTTGAGTTACTCCACAGGCTTCAATTCAGTGTTCACAGATGTGTGATACCGAGTGCAGGTCGATACTAAAGAAGACAAAAAAAACATATAATGAGTTATATATATGATGCATAAACCACCTTTACTTGACATGTTGTGTGTCGTCTATGTGGTGATAAAAGCAGCCAGTGAAAGGTATATGCAGAGTTCATATTTATTTAAGAAAGGTAACTTCTTTATTCTTCTCAATTTGATGAGAACTCTTAGCAGTGCAAGATTGACATATGATTTTAATGTGTTCTTCAATGTCTTTTGTGTCTCCCCTTGCATGAATTGCTAGCTGAGACTCTGCATAATCTGCTTAGACTTTGATGGTTAGAGGCTCTTAAATGCCTTCTATGAGCATTCTGATATATGTTGCACATATGTAGGACACTTTTGAAAGCATTTGAAGACATAATGATACAAGCAAAACATTTATACTTACACTAATATATGTTTCACTTGTATAAAATATTAGTAATATATGTGTCCTTTGGTCTTCTTATTGGTTTGGCATGCATTTCAAGTGAATGACTGTTATTCTTGCAACCTATGTATATGATGACAGTAAATTGCTTAGATTGTACATATAATATCCTCATATGTTAAATGCCTATATTCTTATGTCTGTTTCCAAGCTTCATGGTGATTCAATTCAGATCATGTAGATGAGGTAAAAATCAATTTATTGCAGAAGATCATAGTATTTAAGATCATAGTATTCATAGTATCAAAAAAATACTTTCAAAATTGTGGAGAATCATTAGGAAGATAAGACATTGATTACATAATTAGTCTGATCAGGATAGAAATTCCTTCAGCATTCTCTTCGTCAAAATAAGATAATTTATATTCAATTTATTTTCTTATTTATGCTTTATATTTTTTTATAACATTATTTAGTTATATGTTAATTAATTAAAGCGGTCCACAAGGAATCCCAAGATGTTGATCCACAGCAACCTGCAGCCAAGCATTGCAAGCCGTAGTGGGAAACACATTCTTATCAGCATCTCACATGACAACGTGATCATGTCCCCTCCTTGGGAATCTCTCTACCCCAACAGGGCAGTGTGGGTGAGCTCAAAGGTGAAGTGAAGTCAATGCGATGGATGGACACACTTGTTGATGCTTATTTCGAATCAATTCATGTTTGATTCCGATGAACTTTAGATAATATAATCTATCCGTGTTTTTACAGATTTATCCTTGCAAATTAGAGAAATAACAAATGTATATATGTATACATACTGCTTCAAACATTATGATTCTTCAAGTATATATATATGCTCTTTTGATCTTTCATTAATATTGACCCAAAAACTCAAATTACCATGGATAATCATGATTATAAATAAATAATATTAATTTTAAAGAGTGAATTAAAAAAATATATATTTTTAAAAATTTCTCCAAAGCACCTCTAATTACATAAAAAAATATTTTAACCCTGCACCATCACTTTACGCCACCCCTACATCATCATTGTCACCTTGCATCGCGCTTGCACCATGTCCGTTATCATCCTTGTGTCATATCTATCACATCAGGCCTACTCTTATTCGCCTTGCCCTCTTGTAAGAAAGGAGGAGGTACATAGCGACAGATTTCACCACTCTCGTGCGATCAAGGAAGCATGATAGTGTCAGAGGGGAGGGAAGATCATGCAAGCAAGAAGGGGCTACGATGGCGACAACCCTCGTCGCTCTCATGCAAGCAAGAAGGAGGCATAGTAATGGTGGAGGTTCTATCTCCGAAGGGAAGAGCAGTGAAAAAATTTGTGAAAACTTTGAAATTAAGAGTGTTATGTAGAAAACTTTTAAAGAGTTTTTTTCTACAAATTTATCTACTTTTAAATATACAAAAAAATATAATAATAATAATAATAATAAAATTATAAGTCTTAATTAAATCGATTAAATATCATATTTATGAGATATGATGTAGTTTTATGCTAGCCATCAATGACCTAACGTAATTTTCTATCATTTTTACTCAGATTTGGGATCAACATTTACGATATTAAAATTTTAAATATATAAAATATAAATATCTAAAATATTTTTCATGACCTTATTATCATCGTCCCAATCAACAAAGGATATTAATAGTGATTGGAGTTCATTGGTAAAGATGATAAAACTGACGGAGATCAAGTACAAAGTTCTTCCTAAAAGACGATGTGCTTTCCAAAGATGATTCCTTCCATCGCTTTATTCACTGCCTCACGCCGCTCCGCACAAAGATGAGAAGTGATAGATGGAGGGGGGGAAGCGAGGAAACCACGAAAGGAAGCTCCTTTGACAGCTTTTGGTTGGTAATGGCCCGTCAGGTAGGGGTTCTGTGAAGCCATCAAGATAATGCCCTAAAAATTACATGCTTACAGAGCTCCGTTTGGCATAAACTTGAGCTCAAGGCAGGTATCCACAAAATTCCTCCACCTTCCTTCTCATCCAGGGGTCCAAGAAGTCTTCTTTAAGAGCTCTGTGGTCTCCAGTTGGGCCACGTCTTCTGATCACCACAATGGAGGTGATTCACTGTAGCGTGCTTGCATCTGGTTTCTTGATGGTCTTGCTTCTTCTGTTCCGATTGTCGCATTCATCAGGTAAAGGCCTTGCCTTTCTGCCATGTCTCGTGTGCCTGCCGCTTTGGTGCTCTGTTTCTTATGATTGTGCTTGGGTTTTAGTTGATGGTTTCTCGAAGGTGAGGGGTGTCAACTTGGGCGGGTGGCTGGTGGTGGAGGGATGGATCAAGCCTTCACTGTTTGATGGAATTCCCAACGGGGACATGCTTGTGGGTTTCTGTGCTATTAGCGCCTGCGGCGATTGGTTCTCTTAGTGGCTCTGTCGATGTCGTTGGTTTCATCTTTTTCTTTTGGTTTTGGTGGCGATGATTGTGTGCAGGATGGAACCCAAGTGCAACTGAAATCAGTGGCCCTGCAGAAGTACGTCAGTGCAGCCGACGGAGGAGGCGGAAATGTGACTATCGACAGAGACGTCGCATCATCATGGGAGACCTTCAAGGTGCTCTCTGTTCTCGAGTTAGTATAGAATTTCTCAGAATGGATGCCATGTCTTCCCTTTCTCTGTTGCCTTATGGTGTCTGATCTGGATAACTGGAAACTCATGGTGTTAACAAGATAAGTATTGCTAAAAGTTAAAACATACTTTATTTGTTAAAAATCTTTTGTAGCTAAGATTCCCTAAGAAGATAAATTTTGACACAATATTTGAATGAAAGCTCAACTTTACAGATAATAGTTATTGTTTGCTGACGACGATGAGACAGATGTTTGAGGTTTTAACCTTGCATATCTATGGACGGTTAGCTTTTTAAACCAAGTACTGAAGCTTTTTAAATATGCTATCCAAACATTATTTTAGACTATGCAAGGTTTGAGACATCGATGATTAAATCTATATGTCACTTACACCATGTAGCTCAGGCACACTATTTGCTTGTGGAAAAAGACATTAAGAATTGGCCTAGACATTGTACAAAATATTTAAGCAGAGGCTGTTCTATGCTGGTGCAAAATTCTATTCGTGAAACTAGAGGATATAGTAATTGTACAAGTTGAATTATTTAGCATAAAATCTCAGTCAAGGACCACACAACTCAGTCTCAGCCACAAAGATGCAAGCATTACTTGAACATAATGGGGCATGGATATGCAAATTGTGCCATCACAGAAAGGTTGACATCTTGTCAATTGGGCATATCTATTGTGGCACTTATTGCTAGTCAGTTAATGGTTTTTGTTTCTAATTTTCTTAATAAGAATATCTGTAAATTTAGTTTAGTATTTCTTCGATCTAAATTTTTTCACTGTTTGCAACTATCCTGTGATCTTAGTTTTGCCAAATTGCTCATTAGTTAGAAAATTTTTGGTCCTAACATGATAACTACTCTGACTGAAGATGCTTTCCACCAGCTATGGCGAGTATCTGAAGTAGAATTTCAATTTAGTTGCTTTGGAGGTCAATTTTTAACATCAAATAATGGAGGAAGTTCAATTTCCGCAACAGCAGATTCACCAGCCATGAATGAGACCTTTTACATCGAAAGAAATAATACAAAGATTCACATCAAGCTTTTAAATGGTAACTATGTACAGGTATTGTTTGTGGCTCTTAATCGCAAATTGCATTAACTTGCTGGTGTTGTCAATTATTTTTGGTGGAATATTTCAAAAAGAATAGAAAAAGGTTAAATATCTCAAATTTGTAAAATCTCTTTTAGGCAACAGTGAATAACCAGCTCGATGTGAATCATCAAGGTGATCCAGGATGGGATGATAATGAAGCAACATTTGAAATGACAGTTGTTGCCAACTACTTGCATGGAGATTTTCAGCTTGCTAATGGATTTGGACACAAAAAAGCTCAAGAGGTCCTGACGGTAAGAGTGAGACATTCTTTGCTCGATTGACCATATCAAAGTCTTTATTGTTATTCCTTATCTATGCGGTAGGCTTTCATATTGCCTCCTATAAGTGTTGTTCGAGATGTCTTTTTTTCATCCATATTGATTTGAAGTATTTACTTGCTGCTTCTTGCAAACAAACTATTGTAATCTGATGTCCAGAACCACAGAAACAACTTCATTACTGCTGAAGATTTTGCTTTCCTATCTCGGCATGGTATCAATACTGTTAGAATTCCTGTTGGATGGTGGATTGCAAAAGATCCTGAGCCACCAGCTCCTTTCATTGGAGGATCCTTAGCAGCTCTGGACAGAGCATTTTCATGGGCAAAGTACTACTGTTTTTTTGCTCTTCTTTGCGACAACTAAGTGATTATCTCATTAAAACTTCTGTGCTGCTCTACAATTTTCCATAGTATGAAGATTATGATTGTTACTTTAAATGCAGGACTCATGACCTGAAATGCATCATTGATCTTCATGCTGCACCTGGTTCTCAGAATGGGATGGAACATAGTGCCAGTCGAGATGGTTCGGTAGATTGGCCAACACCAGATTACATCTCACAAACACTGGATGTGATCGATTTCCTGTCAGCAAGGTACATGGTTCTTTCTTGGTTGATAATTAATTGACATCTGAAACTGGAAAAAAAAAAGGTGCTATGGTTTCTTTAATGCCTTGGAAGTTCATGCATCCCGAAGCGAATATTACTAATTACTTCTGTTGAGTAGTTGCTTAAGAGAATCTACACAAAGTCTAGAAGCTCACTGAAGTGAACACTCAGATAATGTATTTGTGAAATCTTTTGATATGCACAACAGTTCTTTCCTTTTGATTATATGAAGTACCTAATATCCCCTACTATGCTCTCAATTGAAAAACAGCACTACCATGTTGATAAGCATCTCTAGAGACTCACTAACTATAAAATACTCATGTCTAAAGCCACTAGAAGCCAAATTGCGGGAATAATAAACTACAGATCGTCAGATATCAAAGAGTCCACTTCTAGTTCTATTGTACTGTTAATGTTTGACATCTCTAATTAAAGATATTTTTAAGTCTCCAGCTTATGCATATATATTTAACACAGATGTGTATCCAACATTATTGATGATGACAGATGCTAAATTCCGATGATAATGGTGGACATTTAAACTGAATAATGGATGTCACCATTGTCCATGTTGAGCTGGAAGTTCAAGAGACATGCCTAGAGAACAGGAATCAGTAATTTTTCTCCTTTTGGTCCAACTGTGATCATGTCATTCTACAAGCCAGTTACTAATATTATAAAGGAATTGTTCCATCAGAGTCAGGAGTTCTCAAGAAAGTTCTCGTCATTAAGATACAATTAATCCTTCAAAGGAACCTAAACCACTTCCTCAACATATATTTGTTGGTCTGAAAATGCTCTATCAAGAACGTTTTTACTATATAATAATCTACTTGGATATTTTCCATGACATCCTCATGTCATGCCTATGAAGCATAAGATTTTGTGTTGCTACCATTCTGCTTTTCTGATTGAAAAAAACTACATTTTATCCTTCTCATGAAGTTTAAAATTTCAAATTGAGATAACTGTTGATTCAAACTTCTTGTTTACGACATTTTGTTTCCTTGCATCAGTAATGTAAAGAAATCACTGAGCTAGTAAAAGATTTTCATTTTGAATAAGTTCGGGTGCCAAAGAAATATCAATTAAATTAGGAGACATTAACAAAATGCGGATTAGAAAACCAGTCCTATGGCTGGCTGATATCAATGTTACATTTGGTTCCATCATTTGCAGGTATGCAAATCATCCTGCTCTGTTAGGGATTGAACTTTTAAATGAGCCTTCTGCAGCTGCAGTTCCACTTGATGTTTTAGTTTCTTATTACACAAGAGGGTACCATATTGTTCGGAACTACTCTTCGACAGTTTATGTTATAGTCTGTCAAAGAATAGGAAATGCAGATCCGATGGAGCTTTATCAGGCAAATATTGGAGTGTCAAATATTGTCGTTGACTTGCACTATTATAATCTCTTTGATCCATATTTTAGCAACATGGACGCAACAGAGAATATTCAATACATATATGACAAGAGAGTGCCACAATTGCAGGCACTGAACAGTGCAAATGGACCTCTTGTCTACGTTGGTAAGCTTTTCTGGTTCATGCTTTTATATCTAAGACTGCAGTATAATATTCTATGGAATATGTCAGTTATACTTTTTAGTCAACTGAGTATTAGGAAACTAAAAATCTTAACATTTATATAATCCTGAATGTATGTGCCTTCCTTTTATCTGAGCATTATCAATTACTAAAATTCTGCTTGATGCCTCACACCATGATTCCATCTACATGCATTACCAGTTTGTTTTGTTCTCCAATGCCATAGTACTGTATGAATCTCCATTATTTGGTGCTTTACTATTGTACTCAGGACAATGCTCATGTTCTTATCTTTTTCTCCTCTGCTATGCAAAAAATTAATTCTTTGCAGAAATGACATCTTTTAGCCGGCTTGCGTTTTAGAAGCTATGCCTAATATACATACATGATGTGCATCATCCAGGTGAGTGGGTAAATGAATGGAATGTGACAAATGCCTCGCAGTCCCAATATCAGATGTTTGGTATGGCTCAATTAGATGCCTTTGATGATGCTTCTTTTGGTTGGTCTTACTGGACACTGAAGAATGACAGAATGCATTGGGATTTTGAGTGGAATATCAAAAACCATTATCTTCTTTTCGGTAGGTACACATCTCATTCTGATTGCTGTTTCAGCATTCATATATTTGTGTTTGTTCATTTGAAACATCCAGATCTTCTGGCATTCATATTCGACTTTGGTATAAGAACATGTACCACATAAAACCTATTTGCTGTCTCATGAATACAAACCTCGGTTACACTAAAATGCTATGGAAACTAATTACAGTCAGAAATTTCTAAGAACAATTTTACTTTTTTAGATGTTTCATTTTGGAGCTTGAGAAGAAAGCTCATATGCTGCTTAGGAAGTCTTGCAGTAGTTTTCTATTTTCAGAATTCCACTAATTCCTTCCTCCAGTTGTGAATGAACAAACAATATCCATGGAATAGCATATAAGAAAAATAATTTTCTACTTCAACTGTCCATATGCTTGTTTAATTAAGAAAGCTTGTTGAATAAAAATTATAAATGCTCACTTATACTTCCCTTGATACTAGTAGAACCAGTTCTAACATTATCATATCATTTTGCAGGAAGTTCATCAATCAAAAAGCCAAACAGTCTTCTGTTCCTTTCATTGGTATGTGCAGTAACGTTATTGAACTATCTCGTATAGCAGATTGATTCTGTGAGCAAAGTTGGGAGACCCAACAGAAGATATGCCTCTTTGGGAGAATCTCTTGTAATTTTAGGATTATTATTAATATTAATAATAATAATAATAATAATAATATTATTATTATTATTATTATTATTATTATTTCTTCTATCAACAACATTACTCCATTGCCCATTGAACATTCTTCAAATATTTTATTTTTTTTGAGTTTTCATTTTCAATATTTTTTTGGTTTTGCAAATGCAAAGTGCTGAAGATGGGATTCCATCCATTATCAAAGGTCAAAGTTTTAGTAGCTTAACTGACATCTTCAAATATTACTTACATGTTTGTCTCATTAGAACGGGAAAATTTGATTCAATGATAAGTGAGTCTTTCATACCAAACTCTCAACGTTTGATATGTAAATATGATATATTGCCATCAATTGTAAGATGAGATTTCAAATTTTCAATCTTTGAGAGGTAAATTTAGCACATGATTATCACACTAATATTAATGGTGTAACAAAAAAAATTTAATTAGAAATAAAAGTAAGTGCAAATAGGAAACATCCAAAAGTGTGAAGTTAATTTTTGGTCAATTTCTTCGGGCAACACTAAACACTTATAGGATACGGCTAATCATATATCATCTCATATAATTAGTTATCTTTAGTATCTCTATTATTATATTTTTAAAATTTATAGTGAAATTTATATATTTATAAAAATAAATTATTATTATTATTATTATTATTATTATTATTATTATTATTATTATTATTATTATTATCATTTTAGTAAAAGTCGGGATTGCTTTCATCCGAATAAAAAAAAAGCTTGCATGTAAAAATGAATAAGAGATTACTATTTATAAACTAAGAAAAGAAATATTTTTTTATATTTATTATCATAATTTAATATTTTTAGGACTATGTATATTTTACAATAACATAAAAGACATCATTTTCTAAGTCAATTATATTAACTCAGAAGATATTATATTTTGAGTTTTTACAAATTATCTAGTAAGATGTGTGAGTGATAGAGAGATCCGATGGTACTACGTGCATAGACAAAAGATATGGAAAAGGAAAAAAAAATAAAAATAAAAATAAAAGATGAGAATAAAAATATAATTAGAGGGTAGAGAATAATAAAATAATAATAATTTATTATTTTTTAAAACGAATTATAAATAATAAAAGAATTGTAAATAGTAAGAAGGCGAATAGTAAGCTCCAAATATAATTAGAGGTAACAAACACTTGGAGCTTTTTCAATAGAATACTCTTGAATATTTAATGAAGATGTGGCATCATGTAAGATTAAATTTTGAGTAAAAAAAATATAACTCGGAAAAGTGGGAATAATCAATGACAGTTTTATCGGAAAAAAAGCCCTGTGCTTTTATCCTATATTTATTTTTTATCAACGGATACTTCTTTTTTTTTTTTATTCCAATAATATCTTTAAACTAGATTGTTTCTGATTGATCTGTGAATCGATTTGGAGCTTACTATTCGCCTTCTTACTATTTACAATTCTTTTATTCGCCTTCTGGTTGTCTAAGTTGCAAGGAATAACGATAAGAGTGAGGCCTTCCACGATCATAGTTTAGACAACCAGATTTTAATATTTTGGGATATAACACATGCGTATTACACCCAAGTCAACAAAACAATACAAGAAAAAGAATCAAGGAAATGACTTCAATGACTCCAACAATTGAGACTTAATTTGTATCAGAGAGAATAATTAGAGTGTATTAGCACCGAACCTGATAAAATTTAGAAGAAAATAGAGAAGAATGGCAAAGAGACTATAGTAGTGATGATGAGAGTATCAAAAGAGAGCTCTGTAGATTTTTACCTGCAGTCTCTTTGATGTCGCCTGGAAGGACCCAAGGTTTCCCTCAAATGTAATGCAGCTGATCCATTTGCAGCGTTCTTATTGACACCTATTTGAGAGATTTCATCATAAAAATAAGAAATGGAAAGTAAAAACAAATGTGCGTGGAAGGGCAACTTCACCATCGATCAATGAAAATAAGAAAAGAAGAAATAAATCTATGGAAGCAACTTTCGTTTTGTGTTCCAAGCAAAATAAACGACAGCCTTCAACTCTGCAACAATAGATGGTATATGCTCGTTCTGTTAAATAGAGAGGACCTCCAATCTGAGGGCATGAACTTATTCTATGTGAACAAGTTTGGAACTATACTGAGCAACGCATGGTTTACATGTTCTGCCATGTGGTTACTGATTGGTGTATGGGGAACACATGAAGGTTCAAGAAAAGAGATCCGGATCTTCCAGGAAATATTGTGATCCAAATGCAAGTATGATCTGCAGCATAAGCTGCAACTGCACTTACAGCAGTTGAAACTCCATAGGTGAAACACCACAATTATATGCTTGATAGTGCCCTGGAAACGTTCCTGGATATCCTATCATGTATTGGTTCCTGTACAAGGATTTAATAAGACACCGTCATCACTTAAATATATGAAGCCAAACATGTCCTGGAATACCTCTGTAACAGGCAGTTGGAAGTTCGAATTTGTGATGGTTTCAAAGAGGAAGATGTACCTGCATGCAAAATCCTAAATCAGCCATATGTGAAAACCAAATTTGTGAAATGGTAGGCCATCAGTTACCAATGTTCAGAAGAAGATTGGCATCAACCAAACGTCAACTCCCATAACATGGCAAGCTTTAGATTTTGAACATCACTCGAAAAGATGTTTACAAAATGCTGAACTAATTAAAGTGATCGCATAAAAGTTTAAATGACGAATGCTCCATAATGTTCCTCTTCTGAGAAACTTGTGAAGTTGTACATCTCAAGATGATATTAGATCTGCGATCCTTATAACACACAATATATTATGTGTCAAGATACAACTTATAGAATGTGGCTTTGTTGAAAGCCTTTGTGTGACTTCAAGACTGGGGGCACAAGCCAGTTGTGAGTGGAAGATGTTGTCCTGTTCTGTTGTATGGAATTTTGGAATGAATGACCTACAATTAGATTTATATGCTTTTTGTGGCGATATTATCCAGTTCGCTGGGAAAAAGAGTTAAATCCACCACTGCATCATGATGATGTGAACAAAGTATCCATTCTATTCTCTATTTCAAGAAAATATTAAGCTACTATCTTGATTTGAGTAAAAGAAAATATACCGCCATGCAAGCTCACAAACAAGATCCTCAGGAGCCTCAGGGAGAACCTAAAAGGTCAAAGTTAATGAGACAGACAACTCCAACAAATGCAAATTTTGGAAATTAGTACACAATATACCTCATCTTCGTATGGATTGCAATGTTCCTTAAACCACAACCTTAGGAATTCCTAAGAACATGCCAAATACCAAGGCATCAGCAACTTCCAAACTGAACCATTTTTTAAGATATATGAGAAATTCTACGATGTCTTTACAAGTAACATTTGTAAAATTGAAGATAAGGAAGTTGGAATACATAAGAAACGATAAAACCCAAATCTGTATATCAAAATCCTACATCACACACCTTGTCAACATTTTCAGGTTCACAGCCAGCATTAAACTGCTTCTCATAAGAATTGGCAATCCAATATCTGCTTGAATCAGGGGTATGCACCTAAATTATCAGATTCCATATCAATATTTTGCCAGCAGGAGAACAATATTAGAAGTTGCTCGGTATAAATAACAATATTAAAAAAAAAAGTTAATAAATGTATGTGTGGAGTACAATGCTTCAATTAATGGTTAATAATTTTACTGTGTCACGTGAAAATTTGAGATTCCATACTCAAAGAATATTAGCTTTATGTGTAACAGAAAACTTTTTTGAAAGGAAAACCCAATTACTTCCCCATCCTCAAATGGAGTTTATTCAAATGAAAGTTCAGTAAGTTGGTCATGCAACTATAATTAGCAATTAACTTGGCATTGTGGAAAAGACACTACTGTAGAGAAACAGATCTGAAGCTACTCCATGAGAAACAGTTACTATTGTCTTTTTCAAATTAACAACTTTAAGAACTGTGAATGGGACTGACACATGTAACAAACAGTGCAAGACGGTCAATCAGATAAGGGGATTGAAACAATGATATTAGTACAAACAACAACAGGTAAGTTGATGCAAAAAGGGTTTCTAATGTTTGCAGCAACATATACGACCTTCATTTCACCAGATTCAAGACTGGCTGCAGAAAACATAAAAAAATTATGCATAGAAATCCAAGAAGGAAAAAAAATGGGATGCAGGATTAATGACATAACAATTTTGGACTTCTGGTCCTTTAAAAATGAATCTCACAACTAAATTGGGAATTGATGTTAGATGTAACGAGAATCCAACAAAGGATCTAACTCATGATCATACAATCCTACAAAAGTAGATAATTAAGTGGGCATCTAAACTTAATTATTTCTAGCTTAGATGTTGGAAGATTAAAAAATTTGACATCACAACAGATCTATGGGCACAGAAAAGCCAAGGGTTTGTAGTAGAAAAAAATATGCCTAGGCAAACCTGGATGAAAGATCAAAACAATTTTAACTGACTGATTGAATACAAGAACAAACTTTGTTGTTCCATCAGTCAAGTCCGTTTACATGAATCTTTCCCTGTCATTAAGTTATTTATACGATTATATCCCTATAGTTAAACTGAAAAAGAGTAAAATTTGTTATTATTTCTAATAAAGCTTTTTTCAGACCATCCTCTACCTCCCATCCACAATTGCTCTTATTTGATTCACCTCCTACTCCAAACATTTTCACATCATGTAGGGTTTTTCATTGTTTTACCCTCCTCCATGGAGACTAAACCTAATTGTCTTCAAATAAAATTATTTTTTCTTCTATTATTTCTAGTAATCCTGCACATCCATCTCAATATTTTCATCTCAATATTGTTAATTTTTTGTTTATGTTATTTCCAACTACCCAACATTCCAACCCATAAATTATAGTTGGTTTTATAATTGTCTCATGGAATGTACCTCTTAATCCAAAAGGCACAAAGCAATCACATAAAACTTTTGACACACTTCTCAATTTAACTATTCCACTTTTATTTTATAGGTAAATATGACAAATCGAGTAACCAATGTTTAACTTGAAACTTGCAGAAGAGACAAAAGATGATGGAGGATATGCTCCAGGTAAAGATGGAAGATTGAGAACTTCCATACCAAATTGCTGAAGATCTTCTAATATTGTCGATCCTAATCAACAAGAAAAATAGCAAGGCAATGCATATTCTTGAAAAATGTTAATTAACAAGATAATTTGAAATTTTTCACTCCAAACAAAAAATATATATGAGATGTAGGTACAAAGATTACAAAAACAGCATGACAACTATATTGTGAAATAGCATAACGTTTCAGGAAGGCCATACAGCATAACCCACCTCATCAATCAACATTATCGTCCCATCAGCTCCCTTTCCAAATTCATACTTTGTGTCAACTAAAATCAGACCATTCTCCAATGCCACTTGCTGCAAGTAATAAATTTATCATCAACACTAACCACAGATAAATGATTATTAGAATAACATAATAGTTTGATTTCCAAGATACAATTTGATTATGAATTTGTTAAAGCTCATCACAAGTTTCAACAAAAGTCTTACATGTTAAAGCCTGCAGTTTAGCAGACTAATTACAAATCATCTGACACTTTAAACCTTCAATGTACATGCAGTAATGTAGTGCAGGATAAGCATCTATATGTCCTTTCTTTGGTAAGACAAAAGAACAAGCGACCAAAAGTTCACATTTCACTGAAGTTTGACAAAGTTTGTTGAACCAAGTGTATCTTGTGAAGAAGCATAAGAAAAGGTGATTAACAGGAGCAGAGGGACCTACCTGCCCATATGCAAATAACGCCAAGGCTTTACTGCTTACTTCATCCAATTCATTTTGTGTCATCAAACCCAGCTGAATAATCTGGACATAACCAGTAACACATAAATAGAAGCTAAGCAACAAGACTTCCAAATCATCTCATTTAGCAATTCAAATCCAACTTGTAGCTTCATGATAAATTTTGTTCATTCATTGGTGCAAATTGACTAGAGGAGTAAATAGGAAGTGGAGGATTACAAGATTGACAAAATGACCCAACAAGGATGAGCAATCTGAAGGAACATGATAAGCCCAGGGCCATTTAAAACACAGACCGTAGTTGACAGTCCCAACAATTTTCCTGCAATCTTTGTGACACTCCGGAGGCCCAGATCAAGAATAAAAACTATGAATTTAGGAACAAAAGATCAGTGCATTTTAATTTAGTTATTTACATGACCATCATCTCTTATTTGTTTCAAAAATGGAGAACATTATTGAAATTAACAGCAATTTCAGTAAACTTCACAGATCCTGTAGTTCAAAGTGTCTCAACAAGCTGGGAAGCAAAAAAGTTCACAAATTACATGATTATCAATGAGCAACTTCTGTAATAATTTAGCATGAGAGGAACTGCCAAGAAGAGGACGTCTTAAGACAAATTTTGAAAACAAAGTTAGTTGGAGTTTCTGTGAAGCAATGGTATAATATGCAATTAACTTGGGATAGTACAATTGACGGATTCAGAACAGTGCTATCTATTAAGAACAATCAGTTGGGACAAACCTCGTCAGGTGACACAGGAACATCATGATCCACAGCTTTTGTCGTAGGAGTAAGAATATTGGCAGGTAGCCTCTGATTCTTTACCATTCCTGCAATATGTGAAGAGAACAAAGATTACCTGAATGTAGCTACACACAAGTAGATACTGGCCAATAAATATACCTTCAGGAAGTACATTGCCACAATAGTTCCTCACACCCTTATTATAGACTGTCCACAGTGATGTATCAGTGCTTCCAGTCACAAAACCTCTTACTGCAAACATGCACCAGAAAATAAAGGAAAAAAATGCAAGTAAAGCAAGTTCATTGAGCATTATAAGCATGATGAAATGAATAATTGCACAAACAACTTTACAAAAAAGGTCTATAGGACATGGATCGGTGCTCTGGTGTTAAAGATTTTATAGGCCAAAGTCAGCAGAAGAAGAATCTAACTAAGCTTCTAAGACCAGAAGCCAAAATGAGAATCACACGATACTGCAACTGTGCTGATTGTTGTTCATTTTCACTTGGACTGAAAATATCAATCCATCATATTGTGTCTACATTTGACCAATTAAATGAATTATTAAGAGAAAACATAGTGTCAATTAAATGAATTATAAAGAAAACATTAAACCAAAGAAAAACATAGTGTCAATTAAATGAATTATAGAGCAGGTAATGTCTCACCAACAAATTCAACTGGGAACACTGAGCACCTTTTTGCAATTGTCACATTACTATCTGGAGCAGAAACCACAGCATTTGGAGTAATATGTTGAGTCTTATTGAACCACCATAAACTTGTCTCATTAAGGACCTGAAAATCAAAGTGCAATCCTTGCATCATGAGGAACATAATAATTATAAACGAGAAAAAATATCATAATAATTGGAAGACAAAATTTTATTAACATCCCGTAGGATGAAGATTAAAAATACCATGCAACCAAGAAAGAATCCTGAAAAGATCATGGTGCTTGTAGTAAGTCTCGTTGGTGAGACCTCCAATGTTTAGACAGATATAATGTTTGCTGAGACCGGAAAATTTATCAAGAACATTATCTGGATGCAGTATCTTTTTTAAATCAATATTGTAGTTTGGATTACTCCAACCTTTTAATGTTGCAGACAGCAGAGAAGAAAAACTTCTGTGTGGATTTTTGGTTTTTGCTATCTCCTTTAGTAATAAGGCGCTCCAATTGGCATCATTAATTAGTATATGCACTTTTGGTTCCAGTGACACCGAAGCTCTTTTTATCTTAAATCTAATAATATTTTCTACATATTCAGTCAAAGTTGAGTTTTCTTTTTCAAGTATGATACGGAGAGAACAACTTGTGTGAAGATTTTATATGACATGTTTAAGGATCCTGACTATCTCCTACAAAATACTAGGCAACTTTAACACAATGCATACTGACATGGCTTCCATAAAGCAAAATAGTTAAACACAGTTATCTATCTTTTAATTGACCAACTCATAATAGAATTAATTGATGTGCTAATAATCTAGGTTTTTCTAGAGATTATGAATATTGATGTGAATTAAGTGTGACTAACCTAGGTTTTTATAGAACATGATAAATGATTGGAATACTTCAAGCATCAGAAGTAGTTTGTGTATTGTAGAACGATGAATATGGAACTTCTGGCATAGTGAACGAATTATAGATCTGAACGTATAATGTCTGGTAAGGATTAATTGGAATTAGATCAAAGCACCAGTATTGTTTATGTGGTAAGCTTTATATTTATAATTCCATCGTTTTCTACAGTTATATGAATATTGTCACATGATGATCACAGCTATAGCTGATGCTTAAAAAAGAACATCGTTTTATATCCTAGCCGAATTCCATCATGTAGAGTCAAAAGGCCTACATGCTCAGAAATATTAGAATAAATACAGGAGATATTAGTGCTATAAATATCCTCCAAACTCTTAGGTCCTTGCTTAGGAAAGTGTGAGAAAAGGTTTCCATCAATTCAAGGAAAATGCAATGACTAAAGTATTTTGATCCTCGGTGGTGTAAACTCCAATCATTCTTTGACCATATACAAACAGTAAGCATTTGCATATACTGAGCTCAAAAGGTGATCTGTCCAAGAATCTGATTGACAGCTTAGACATACATAGATAGACCTTAATTCAATCTATAAATAATTTCTAAATAGTACACCCATCACAGGAAAAGCATAAAACTTGCTTCAATAGTAGAAGACAGGACACTAGTAAGCAATAGTAGAGAACAGAATGCTAGTGAATAGTATTGACATATAAGTACACCAAAATAATTTTTTTCCAGTTTGAAGCCTTGTTTTAATATTGTACATGGATCAGTTTTTAGCCAATTTGTTGGATTATCAGATTGGGGAAGATCACCAATGATCCAATTCATTTATAGTCACATGTGAGAGAGGCTTTTCTTAAGTTTATTAAAAAGTTGTTAAAACATTCTAAACACTCATCGCTCGATAAGTGCCATATCACATCAAAAATAATGGAACGAGAGGAGCATTGTGCTTTTTCCTTAATTGAGACCACAATGAACAATGCCTAATTTTTTTCTCCTGTTCCATGCCTAATTCAGCGTTAATTTAAGAGATAAAAAGTTCAGACGCAGAGTCATTCAATTATCAGCCATGGAATCGAGAACCAACGAAACAACAAAAAAGTGGTATTCACCATTATCTAACACATCAGAGTTAATGGAGACAAGAAGAAATACCTGGCCTTTGAAGGGGATGGAGGCAAGAACCCGATCGAAGGCACTCTGCCGGTCCGTGGTAACGAGAACGAGATGGTCCTCCGCATCATAAATATCCCTCACCTGCAGCAATCGGTCTATAATAGTGCAAGAAAAGAGAGAGAGAGAGAAGGAAGAAAAAGGGGGGAAGCACCGAAGCAGAACATCCCACCTTGCCTCGGGCCTTGGAGCTGAGTCCGGGGACGGTGCGATCGAGGTAGGTCTCGGAGAGGCAGTTCGATAGCGCGGCGCGGGCCGCACGGAGGACGTCGTCGCGGTGGCGGGCGTCGGCGGAAAGTGGTGAGGCGGCGGCGGTGGAGGGGGACGAGGCGAGCGCGGAGATCGGCAGGGGCCTCGCAGGCGAGACGATGCGAAGGCGACAGGGGCGAGGAAAGGATGCATTTCTTAGGGTTTTGAGGGGGTTCTGAGCCGCTGGAGGAGCAGAGGAAGCCGCCATCAGCGTCCGTTTCAAGCTTTGCGTCGCTCTTCCAAGTCCTCGTTTATATGAAAGTGAAAAGGGGTAAAAACTTTTCCTAACGTTTCGAACTCACCCACGTCCTTACCCGCTTGGTAATTGGACATAAGAAACCAGTGTAGGGGTCCACGGACAGAAATCCAATAATAATACTCTTTGTAGGGCAATTAAAAGCCCAACAAGATCAATACCGAGCCGCTGCTTTGGGCTCCATATAAACAATAATAGACTCATCAAATAACACACTCAGCTAATTCCTCAGCTTTCAACCGCTTCTCAGATAATAATCATTAAACAAACAAAGTGGAAGTAAAAAGGAAATGTAAATTTCATTGTCACCTCCAATTCATCCATACTTTAGATTGTATTTTAGTATGTAATCAATCTCTTCTTGGATTATCATTTCCATAATTTTTTCAGAAATTTTTATTTGTAACATTATTTATTATTTATAATCTTATTCTTTTAATATTTTAAGAATATCCGACATATAATTTTTTTATTTTTTTTAGCAATATAAATTGAGTCCGATGTATATGATACAGACGGAGAGAAAGAAAACTTGACGATAGAAAAAGAGAGTCTATCTTCATAAAAAAAAAAAAAAAATAAGATTGATAATTAAAAATAATAAATAATAAATTATATTTTACCAATAGTAAAAAGATTGTCAATAAAAAAGGAGTTATCTTCTTCTTTGCTCCTCCTCTTATTTCCAAAGAGAACAGAACATATTATATATTATATACTTTTTGATTTTACTATTACTTAATTTTTTTTATAAAAGTTTTAAAAAAAAGTGTGTATTTTTTTGTCCAAAATATCAAATTTTGCTATTACTTTTATATGAAAAAAAAGAAGATTAAGACATGCTTTATTATCAAGTAAATTAAAAGAGAATTCCTCCAAATTTGTATCACTAAAATCTGGCACAAGTACTGCACCTCAGAGCGGAAACAGCCAAGCCATTGACGTGGGGCAGGACATGCAGAACCCACACGTCGCTCCACGCAACGTCCCTCGTGACGCACGTACAACCATGCAACACGAGCGGGTCACCCTACCACAGCGGTTGGCCTCCGTCCCGGAGTTAACGTGGACGCACGCGACTCCTACGTGCGACGCTGCACACACAAAACCGGAGGTAGAAGACGGACTCCAAGAGTTCAACAGCACGCCCTTCGTCTTTTTGCAACCCAGTACACTCACAGTACGCGTCGAGTGTTAAGGTTCTCACGAGCCAGTGCGGTGGAGGCAGCCCCCTGTCCCTGATCCTACCACTAGCCTGGGCAGCTCTGCCAGAGTTCGCGAGTTACTGTCATGGCCACACTGTTCGCACTCACATGTGACACAGTCAAAAGTTGAAGAAGACATCAGTAACTTTAGAAATTTAGGGCAGCGCAGGCTCGCCTTTGGGACGTCTCCCACGTATTGTCTTAATCAAGTATTATTGTGTTTGTGATGGTAGGTTGTGGTGGCCTCAGAAACGTTACATCCATCCAGTCCGTTCCCAACACTGCGACTCATCTCGTTATTCTCGCCAGCAATCAAATGCCACCATCGAGTGCCCGAGCTCTCATGTCAATGCCTCGCAGATGGGTGTTAGGGTTTGTAAATGCTGCTCTCTAGCATGACAGTGTTCTTAGTGGGAGCTTGGCTGAGGAGGGGGGGGGAGGACGTGTGTGACTGGATCTGTTGGTGGGATGGGGAAAGGGGAAGATAACATGTCAAGCCAAACTTGGAAGTGACCAATCATGATACCAAAGAAAGCACACCAAAACACTCTGAAACCTAAAGTGACATGGGCCATTCCCCTTCCTCCAACATCGCTCGAAGGGATCCACTTTTCGGACGGAGTCCATGCTCTCTCCGATCTTTTGTTTCTTACGGAGGTGTATTGTGGTTGTGCGTGGAGCGGCGAAACATACTGGTGATCGTGAAAGAGGAGTAGAGGGTCGAGGAACAAAGGCAATGATATGTGATGAGCGCTGGTGTTGGGAGACAAAGAGAGCTGAAGCGACGTTTCGGCTCGTATAATTCCTTGCTCGGTCAAGACAGGAAAACTCCTTCCAGCAACAAAAGAAAGAAGATAGATAGCATAAAAGAAAGAGAGTACTTTTAATATTGGATTTATCCAAAAACATATAAAATAATTAAAAAGGATAAAATATAAACTTTTAAATGAGAGAAAATATTGTGATAATCTAACAACTCAACTCATCGTAGCCTAACAAATCTCCTCGTTTTCATCCCCGCAGAATACTCAATCCCCATCTACCAAATCTTTCACTTCTCCTCATCTATTTCAAACGGTTCCAAAATGGATGAGAAGTTCCAAAACTGATGAGTTGTTTTGGATTATATTTTCTCACACCCCCCTTAATTTAAAATAATTATAACTTGAAGTTATTTTTGAAAAAAAAATATTTTTTTAGCTAAAACTTTTATAAAAATATCGACAAGTTAGATCTTCAATGCTACAATAATCTATTTGAAATTTTCTTTTATCTATCGATTCACGAATAAAATGTGTTAGACCTTAATGTGCTTGGTACACCCATGGAAGATAGGATCTTTCATCATTGCCATGGCACATTTGTTATTGCAGTATATTTTAGTTGATTGATCTTGCTTTTTTTTTTTTTTTTTTAAGATTTGTTAGAATTCTTCGAAGCCAAATTGTTTAGCATGCATACTCTACCTTAGAGTTTGAGAGGATAATGTATTTTTATTTTTAATTATTCATGAAATTATTCTAAAGCTGAAGTTGAGCACAAATCCTAAATTATTTTTTCTATCTTTTATTTGCTCGTAACAAATACTATAATTGAGAACTGTCTTGATGTATCTAAGAATTTTTTTAGTTATTCCAAAATAATACTTGCTAGTGTTGTGTATGAATCTAGATAACAAACTACCTATAAATATAATATCCGACTATAAATGTGTGAGATATATCAACCCTCCAATTAAACTTTTATATTATTTTTTTATCTATTTTTTCAACTCTATCATTAAACATAAGCTTATTATTTATATTTATTGGAGTATTCACTAGTTTACAAGCTGTTATATGAAATATTTTTAACAAATCTTAGTATATTTTTCTTGGCACAGAAAAATTTTATTTGCATCGTGAATAATTTTTATTCTTAGAAAATAATGTAAAAGCTCTAGATCAATCTTTTCAAATTCTAACATCATATTTTTCTTAAATTCAACTACTGTATCTATTTTATTTCTAATATAAATCATATCATCTATATACAAATAGACAATAATAATTTTCATACTTTTGACTTTTATATATAAAGTTGACTCACTTGAACTTTTTTTGAAAATTATATTGAAGAAAATACTTATCAATTCTGTTATGTTATGCTCTTGGTGCTTGTTTTAAATTATATAATGGTTTATCTAATTTGTGCACTTTATCTTCTTGCTCTTTAATTTCAAATCCTTTAGGTTCCTTTGCATAAATCCCCTCTTATAATTTTTCATTCAAGAAGATTGACTTAATATCAAATTGATAAACATGTCATTTTTTTAGGGCTGTGAATGCTAATATTATTCTAATTATATCAATTATAGCAATTAGAGAAAAAAAATTGAAAAATTGATACATGATATTTGAGCATACCCTTTAGCAATTAAATGAATTTTATGTTATTACAGTGAGCTATCAGCATTAAATTTGAACTTATATACTCACTTAAGTCCATTGCTTCTTTTCCTAGGGCAAATTTACTAGCTTCTAAGTTTTTTTTTTTTTAATAGCTTACAATTATCCATTTATATTTTTGAGCTGTAACTTCAAAACTAGTATATTTTAAAACAAAACATACAACCAAACTAATATATTTGTGAAGGATTATGAAATTTCCTTGGAAGTGTTTTAATATCTCTGGTATAATTTGAATAAGAATCATTTAAACTATAAAAATTTTAACTGCTTTAGAGTTTCAAACTTCTTCTTATTAAAGATAACATTATGATCATAAAGTATAAAACCTTTTATTTTATTACTATATCCCACAAATATGCATTTAATACTTTTATCATCAAGGTTTTTTTTTATAAGCATGAAAATAAACATCATAACAAAATATCTTTAAGTGGCTCATATCTAGCTTTCTATCCAACTATATTTCATAGGGTGTTTTTCCTTATACTACAAAGGTAGTTTAACAAATACACTATTACCCATAGCTTCCGTCCAAAACTCTTTTGGTCTTAATTTTTTTCTTTAAGCATATACCTGGCAATCTCGATCACAACTCGATCCTTTTGCTTTGCTACTCCAATTTATGTAAATGCTTCCTAGGATATAGCTTACAATCAATTCTATGTAAATGATTGAATTCTTTTTAAAATTAAAAAAAAAAATGGAAATGAATTCACCCCCTCTATCTATACACAGAGTTTTAACTAAATAACCATATTATTTTTCTACATATGCTTTTAATTTTTTGAAAATAAAGAAGGCTTTAGCTTTTTCTTTCAAAACATATACCCATATCATTCTTGTGTCATCTGTAAATAAAAAAAAAAATATTTACTTCTATAATATAAGATAGTATATATATATATATATATATATATATATATATATATATATATATATATATATATATCTATATGTAGAAGTTTAAAGATGACTCTCCAGATCTAGCTAAAAAGAATTTTTGTATTGTTTTTTAAAAACATAATATTCACAAACATTATTTTTACTCTTAATTTTAGGCAAATCGACTATCATATTATTTTAATTTAATACTATTAGTTCATCATAATTTAGACAATCATATCTTTTATATCATAATATTTATTCATCCATAACAATAATAATAAATGCATGTAAAGAGAAATCTAAAAATAATAAAAAAATCACCATACATATCTACATGTAAAGTTTCAACCATTGAAGATGACTCTCCAAGAACGACCTAGCTAAAACGAATTTTTGTATTGTTTTCCAAAAACATAATATTCACAAACATTATTTTTACTCTTAATTTTAGGCAAACCGACTATCATATTATTTTAATTTAATTTTAGGCAAACCATTTAATAGTATTTTAGGCAAACCGACTATCATATTATTTTAGGCAAACATTATTATCATATTATTTTAATTTAATACTATTAGTTCATCATACTTTAGATAATCATATCTTTTATATCATAATGTTGATTCATCGATAACAATAATAATAAATGCATGTACAGAAAAATCTGAAAACAATAAAGAAAATACTTTATTATTATTATCCTTATAGTTGTTATCAATTTTTTTAAGTTTTTTTATCATAGATCAAATATTTTTTATCATAAAAAATAGCATAATATTCTTTTTTGTCATTAGTATCCTATACTAATGAGATTTTATTTTAAATCAAGAATAAATATCATATTATTAATAAATATGTTAATCGATTTGGTCTTCGTAATAATTATTTTTTTCCCATCCACCTGAACTTAATTTTTTATCTACATTATGAATTTGATTGAACTATTAAACTTTTGATTACTATATTTTTTATAAGATATCATAAAGAAAACCAAATCGATCTAGAAGATTCTTTATCATGTCATAAAGAAAATATTTTTATCCTTTTTTTCACTATAATTTTTTTCATGATAATTTATTTGATTTTTGTTCCAAGAAAATTTTTCAAGATTGTCATATTTGTTTACCATCAGAGTAGAGGAGAACATTATAATTTTTTATTTTTATACAAGTAATTTTTTAATATATCTATATTTTTACAATGAAAACATCGATGAGTTTCTTTATTACCTTTATTAGAGTTCCTCTAACTCTCATTTGATCGGTCTTGTCTCTTACGTCGAGCATCATAGTATATTTTAAAATTTTACTTGAAGATATGTTGACATTTTATTCATAAACCAAAAGTGAGAGTATTAATTCATTAATATATAATATACTTGTATCTTTAGCTTTTTCTACCGTAGTGATAGAAATCCTATCAAATTTTGAAGATAAACTACATAAAATTTGGTTTTATCTTTAAGGTTTTAACCATGAGATCTCATTCGGTTCATAATAGAAAGAACTTTAAAAAAATAAAAATAGATTTAAAATTTTTTATCATAGGAGTCTCGAATTCATATAAAAGAATATGAAGTTTTGAGGTTTTCACCTTATCTACCTCCAAACATACATTTTAATATTTTCAAGGTTTTTGTTGATATTGATGTGTACATGATTAAAAAAAATATAGACTGATCTATTGCATTTGTATATTTTTATTTATTTGATTCTTTTGATCTTTAGTGATATTAGGATTGAACATACTCAATAAAATTATTTTTTTAATTTTATAATATTTATGAAATAAATAGAGATTCGATAGGAGGAAGTTGATTAAAAATATTTATTATTATTATTATTTCTTCTGATTCAACTGATTTTTTTTCTTTTTTAATCAATGTATTTTTGTTAGTCCTCTTTCGAGCTGGCTCTAATATAGGTTATTGCAGAAAGAGAAAAGAAGATAATAGAAGAAATCGAGAGAAGAAGAACTTTCAATTTATAGTATATTTTATTCATCAAAGAAAGGATATATATATATATATATATATATATATATATATATTTTATAATACCTAAAAGAATAAACTATAAAATATTTAAATTAAAAAAATTCATCATAACCTAATAACCCAACTCATTGTTTAACTAATCTGGTGGTGCTTATCCACGCATAAAACTCATCCCTATGTATTTGGATAAGATAATCTATGTTTATCATCTATCCAAATCTTTTATTTCTCATCTGTTTCAAAGTATTTTAAATTAGTTAAATAATTTAAAATAGATAAATTATTTTATATTATTATTATTTTATTGAAAGGAATCGTCCAAACAAACAACTATTGCATGCTTTGTTTGAACGCACAATGTGTGAGGCATGTGCTAACTATCAGCGAACAGTTGATTGGTAAGAGTTGCATAGATGTGGAAGATGGAGGAGTCTGAAGGCAGGTAGGTTAAAGAAGAGAGAGAGAGAGAGAGAGAGAGAGAGAGAGAGAGAGAGAGAGGGTAATGG
This sequence comes from Musa acuminata AAA Group, assembly GCF_036884655.1. NCBI lineage: Eukaryota > Viridiplantae > Streptophyta > Magnoliopsida > Zingiberales > Musaceae > Musa > Musa acuminata. The sequence goes on along the minus strand of NC_088344.1, from coordinate 31,040,669 downwards.
GAAAGTGGGAAAAGCCTGCGAAGAATAGAAATGGAAATCACGGTCAGACCGACCTTTTATCGTCATGTCGACATCCAACATCCTTTTCCCCACAACACCCTATTGCACACACACTCTTCTCTCTCCTTCGGCTCTCTTTCGTTCTTTTCCTTGTAACGATTCCAAATTAAAGGAACCCAAAACGGGATTCCGAGAACGCAAGGCACCGTTGATCGGTGGTACTCGGTTCGACCTCCCGTGGATGGGTTTCTTGCGGGATTAGCACAAGACGAAGCGTGAAACATGAAACATCACCTCCTGCTTTTGCTACAGCGCTTCTCTGCTACACTGAATCGATACAGTCTCGTGTACTCTCCTGTCGCCATTCTCTCCTCTCTATTTCTCCTACCTGAAGCCATTCTTTCGCTCAAATTATTTATTGCTCGTCAAACTCCCTCTCTCTCTCTCTCTCTCTCTGCCTCTCTTTCTCTTTCATGCATTCACACCCCTGCGGTGGTCTCCTGCCAGCTGACAAGCCTGAGGTACGGCGGCAGGGCATGGCGTCAGTGCAACCCCGGATGGTCTGCCCAAGCTCACATGACATGAACCCACCTTTTCCCACGCCTCACCGCCGTTCCTTATCACTCAGAACACCAACCAGCCAGCCTTCTCCCATGACAGTCATTCAAATCGGTAGACATCCCTCGTGCACTGTTGTTCTTCAATCAAACGCTCGATGCATGTTACCTGATAAGCCTGCTACATGTTCGACGAGAGACAGCCGACTCTAACCAGTCCATCCTCCGTTTTCTTCCCTTCTTGTGGCCGGTCTTTACCTCTCTCCTACTTAATATCCATCCAACTACGTTGGTGCCTTTTGTTTGTATGCTCTTCTATCGTATGTATCAGGCCACCGCCGCTTTCACCAAGTATTCTCATCTCAATCCTTCAGCCTTACTAAGCATGAGGTGAGGCGAGGTGAGGTGAGCCATTCTACAAGCTTAAGAACAGCATAAATGTCAATTTGCTATCAGCATCTAAGATCACAAGGTAATGAATGATGATAACAAAGCCTCCTTCAGAACTGTGCGTACACGTACTTCCGAGCGAGCTCACTAGCAACACCTCTGACCTCAACAGTTCTCCGTTTTTAAGATTTGTACATGAGGAACAGAAAAGAGTACTTGTATTGTATGCTTCCATAGGCTGAAATGAGCAAGGAGGGAGGACCATGATGAATGAATTAAAATGGACCACATCAGACCAGGATGGATCAGAATTAATGTGATGGCAAACGTTCGTCGCAAAGATAAGGTTTGAACGTATCAAAGGCTTCCTTTGGACTTGTCATCGCATGACATAGGAATGGTCCAATATTTTTCGGACTCTTACATCCTTCCAACTTTACTTTATCAAGTGAAGCCCCACAGTTGATGCCATGCTACGACTATTATCTCATCGGCCATGTATATCCTTTTGATTAATTCAAGGAGCTCGAACAGCTAGCTCAATCATTCACACGTGGACCACCTGATTTAGTTCATTATTTGGTCGGTCAACTCCAAAACATCAGTCAACCAACGTTGAACTGGTCAAACCGGATAGAACGAGTCTGAAATAAGCCCTTGTTTATATATAGTCACACTATACGTGACACTGCCGCAGTATCATACGTGTTGGGTAACCTTGTAAGTATACATGGTTATCATTCAGGGACGCGAAACAATGATATATATATATATATATATATATATAGAGAGAGAGAGAGAGAGAGAGAGAGAGAGATTATATTTTGTGGTGTTGCGTGTTGCACTTCTAATCGGGGAAGTCATTTCATGTTGACGCGACGCTTGTGCAGTTGAACAGGGGTGAAAGGGAAAACAGTAAAAAACAAAGGAGGAAGGAGGCTGTAAGCGTGGAGGGGTGGGTTTAAGTAGGGGTTGCGGGGTGGTTTAGGGATGGGCTTAAGGTACCGGGACCAGCCGGTGGAGGAGGCCGTCAGGCAACGGAAGAGAAGCATCCAGTGGCACTCTACTCCATCCCAGAGCGAGAAGTGAGCTTGGAGAACAGAAGCAAGAAGGGGAGGGGGGAGGGAGAGTGTGTGGGTGCGTGTTACCACAAATGTCTCACGTTACAGCAGAGCGTGGTGTGGAGAATTGATGGTATCCACACTCTCTCTTATCCTCTTCTACTCTTAAGGCTGAGCTGAACAGGAGGGGGAGAGAGAGAAGGCGGAGGAACCGATCCGGAGATCTGACGGAAGGAGAGCCGGTGGGCATGGATTTTGACGACCATGATGAGGGGGAGGAGGTGATAAGGATGCCGGTGGGTTCGAGTTACGACAGCCCCATGGAGAATTCGGGTCGAGGAGGAGGAGCGAAGATGGGCGGAGGGGAATCGGCGGCAACGATGGCGGCGGGGGGATCAGGCCACCGGAAGGCATATGGCTGCGGAGGCGGAGTTAGGTATAGGGAGTGCTTGAAGAATCACGCGGTAGGGATCGGGGGGCATGCGGTGGACGGGTGCGGGGAGTTCATGGCGGCGGGCGAGGAGGGGACGCTCGACGCACTCCGCTGCGCCGCCTGCGGTTGCCACCGCAACTTCCACAGGAAGGAACCCGAGGGAGGTGGCGCCGGGGCGGGAGGGGCCACCGGAGGTGGGGGTGCAATGGAGGTCGCCGGATACCACCCTCAGTTCTCGCCCTACTACCGGACGCCGGCGGGGTACCTCCACCACCACCACTACGCCGCGGCGGCATTCGCGTCGCAACAGCACAGGCCAGCCCCGCTGGCGCTGCCGTCGACGTCAGGCGGGCACAGCAGGGACGAGCAGGAGGACGTGTCGAACCCGATGATGGGGGGCGGCGGAGGCGGCATGGTGGCGTCGGGGTCGGGGTCGAGGAAGAGGTTCCGGACCAAGTTTACCCCGGAGCAAAAGGACAAGATGCTGGCCTTCGCGGAGCGGCTGGGATGGCGGATTCAGAAGCACGACGAGGCCGCGGTACAGGAGTTCTGCGAGGAGACGTGCGTCAAGCGGCACGTCCTCAAGGTGTGGATGCACAACAACAAACACACCCTCGGTAAGAAGCCCTAAAGCTTCCTCCACTTCCTATTATCTTATGAAAGAGACGATGGGGATCGAGTTAGGGAGGTTTCTTCTTCTTCTTCCTCATTTCTTTGGTTCAGTTCTTCGGTCTGCTAGTTAGCTGTTCTTATTGTGATCCCCTGGATCTATTGTAGTTCTGTCGGATGCCATCGTAGCTTCTCCTTTGCTTCATGTTTTAGTTTTGGTTTCGGAACGAAGCTTGTGATGGATGATGATGATGATGATGATGAATGGGTTGGAGAGTGAAGGTTGTATGATGGTGGAGGAGAAAGCGCCATTGCTCGTCACCTTGGTGGTGATGTGCTGTAGAGTCCAGTGTTACCACATGGGACATGAGTGGGGCTTGGAATAGGAACACAGTGAAAGGTGATCATGTAGAGGAGGAATGATGTAGGAAATCTGATTTGCCATAATGCCAGTCATTTGGGATCCTCGATGATGACTCCATCAGCAACCAGCACGAAACTGCTGAGGAAATCTTAAAGATGGCAAAGAAACGAAGAAGAAGAAGAAGAAGAAGAAGCAGAAGAAGAAGAAGAAGAAGAAGAAGATATCATGAAAGTTAGAGAAACCAAATAATGATGTTCTATGCCTCTTCCAACGTACAAAAATAATCCTACCGTATGAGTTCATATAAATAGCTAAGGAGGATTAATCATGTTCCTCGTAGATGATCGAGTATAATCATAACATCGATATTTTATGAAACAAATAAAATAATATCATCCTAACACCATAACTATTTTGAGATGTTCATCTTAAAGCCTACAAGGAGGAAAATTCATCTTACAACCAACAAGAAATAATCGGTGTGATGGTGGCAGTTCATGCACTTTGTAATTTGTTTCTTCGTCTCATGCATCAAAATGATGTGGCTACTTGAATCATCTTAGAATATTTGATGTAACTCAACATGGTTTACACAATGTTTGGAGTACAAAAATCAATGGAAGGACTTTTAAAAGCCTTGAATAATGATTGTTATTATTCATATTTTCATATCCATCATGAAACTCTTGATAATAATACCTATAATCGGAGTGGTCATAATGATCATGAGGAGAATTCAGCGAAGCATCAATAACAAGTAACAAAGTTCACCAAAATACTACATAGCTCGAGACAGTCTCCACATATTATTATCTCATCTTAGTTCTCATGCAAGACAAATCGAAGTATTATATTTAAGAAATATCATATATATGCAACAACAATCGTAAGTTTCATTTTGTGGGATTAGATTTATGGTTCTTTTGTTGCTATTAAGATATATAAGAAGTTAAATACTTAGTTAAGTTTAGAGTAATTAAATTATTATTTATAATTTATATTAAAGTATTTTAGGTTTTTTACAATCTTTTCTCATATAGTATTAACCTTTTTTTTTTTTTACTATAGTATCAGAAAGTCTCTTAAGCACAAGATCGTACTATTTTAAATTATTTATACTCATTATCCTTTATTGAAATGATACAAAATTATTCACGAATAAAAATATTTCTTTTCTTATCTTTCCTAATAGTTTTACACGTTCATCTTGACGTTATCTGACAACATAAACTTTTTATATATATTATTTTTTAATTACTTCATACTTAGATTCATAAAATATTATTAATTTCATAATTATCTTATATATTTTTTTAATATCTAATGATCACATATGACTCTTGATGTTCCTCGTCATATAACTATTAAAAATAATATATTCATTGATCTTTTTGTCGTATTAAATAATTGATCCAAGATACTTAAGGATTTTTTTCTTAAAGAGACTTTTTGTCTATCTAATTTAATTATATTTATTTATTTTTATAATAATTAAAATTATATTTTATATATTAAGTTTTAGTTCAAGTCACCTTCTTTTTCATCATATTCTTAAAAATATTTATATTATCATTTTTAAAGTTCTATTAGTCCTAGTAATTTTTTTTACTATCACTTTCTTCTTTTATTTTCTATAATAAATATCTAATATCATCAACATATATTGATTCATCAAATTTTTGTTATGTATAAACTTACAATTCTTACAAATAACTTTATCTATCTTTCTAGTGAGAAAAAAATATATTTGACTATAGTTATGATCACTCTTATAAGTAATCAAATATTTATCTCTCTTCTTAAAATGGGTATTTATAATCATAAGATCATATGAAGTTGAAAAATATAAAATTATAGTATTATTTTTATTTCTCTCCATATAACAAAAGCCCTCGTGCCTCCCTCTATATTTACTATATATTTTTCCTATATAATCATTCAAATTTCTTTCAATTATAAGTTTTTTAATTATAGACATTCATCGAATGATATCACCTAAGCTTTTCCAAAAAATTTTTTGGTTTGATGATCACTTAAGAGACATAACCACTAATGATATTCAAAATATATTGTCCTTCCACAAAATTTAAAATTATAATTCTATATTCAAATCTTTTTATATCTAAAATATTATTCTTAAGATCCTAATCAATAATAATTCCTACACAATCTTTGTGTTTAACTTTTATAGTATATCAAACTTTAAATTTAACACTATTGATCTCCCTATATTTTTTTTACTGACTTAGTCTTTTGTAAGAATATAATATTTATTTTTTTGATGTTTATCATTTTTATTTTTTTAAGTTATATTTTAAATTGCTAATCAAACCATTATATTCCTCCAAAAATTTTACACAAATACACATATATCCCTTCAAAAAATTTATATTTTATTATATTAATAATTATTCAGAACAACATTTTAAGTACCTAATATACATTTTACCACTTTCAAAAATAATTTGTCCCTACATGTTTGTTGATATTCTTGGAGGGTAATATTAATGTTAATTTGAGTATCAACTCATGGAGATTAATTGCAACAAAGTACTTATAATTTCAGAAGAATATGCATGCATAATATGGATTTAGAGAGGAAAAATAAAAAAAATAATTAATTTTGATAGAATACATATATATATATATATATATATATATATATATATATATATATATATATATATATGGAGGTGTAAGAAGGAAAGTGGAGTGGGTGGTGCATTAGATGCCATGCACACAGATCTTATTTGGAGCATTGCACATTAAATTTATTCCTCCCACCTGGTCCCACTTTATGGGCATAGGATATTTGGTGGGGACTTGATTGACCTTCTACTCTCTCTCTCTATCTATCTCTTGGGTTGAACGGTGAGCTGCTCTCTATCTCTCTCCTTCTATTCTCTTTCAACCAGTTCTGTTGCCTTTGGCTCTCTTTTGGCCCCTTTGTGGCGTGGGATTCACTCTATCTTCCAACTAGGCGTTGGCATGTGATAGAGACGCCGTTCGTGCTCATCGAGATCTTCACCTGTGTAGATCTCAAAGCACCGTCATCGTCTTCCATCTCTCGGGCTATATATATATATATATATATATATATATATATATATATATATAAAATAAAGTCATCAAACCCTACTAAACAATCTCTTCATCTTACTAATTTTTTTTACCTCAATAAATGATATATATTTTTTATTAAAGAGATATACTTTAGAGTTAATAAGATCATTTAGTCTTATATTTGTTAATACGTATGGGAGTCAAAGGCTTATAAGTCCGTCAGGTCTCTCTTATCTTCATAGGTGCTTTTTAGAACTCACATGTTTTGAAAGTATAAAATCGTACGAGTACACCCATCGCATAAAGCGGACAATTGCTCGCGAGTCCGATCAACCAAATGATCCCTTATTAGATTCACGTTAGAAGGAAGACCCGAGGTTTACACCTCGGTCGAGCAAACTTGCTCCCGAACTGGCCGACCAAATGAGCTCTTTGTACCGTCTCCCACCATTGTTAGCTGTCCAAAGGTAAGCCTAACTCGCATACGATTGCTCGTTCCACCAAATCCAACTGTTTAGATTGGTGGATTCGAGTCAAAGATCTCCACACCTGATTAAGACATACAAGTGGAAGACCCAACTAGTTTGATCAAGTGGGTCCATAATCTTTGGACTTCTCAACCAAATAGTTGTCCTTGAATCTTGGTGTTGGAATCCTCATGTCGATAGCAAGCATAAACAATATCTTTGGTCAGACTTTAGCATCTTATCACTAGCAACATCGTCATCCGATCCGTCACTATTGCTGAATGTCCATATGACATGCATGGACTTGAAGAATTCCAACCATATGATTGTCCAATCGAACAAGCAGATAGTGACAACACTGAAATGGTAAGACCAAGACAATGACTTTGTGATGATATTGATGGGCAAAAATCCATCTAATTTGAGAGGGATGTGACTAAAACAAATGCATGAGAGTTCCTCACATAAAATAAAGCCGAAAGCAAGAGAGAGAGAGAGAGAGAGAGAGAGAGAGAGAGAGAGATGATAATTAAGTTTTTATATTTAAATAATATTTTTTAGAATTCTAATAATGGGGAAGATAAGTAAGTAAAAAAATAATTAATTAAGTTAAATCTCCGATCGATCGAATTAATTCATGAATAAATTCTTTAGGTACATATAAGATTAAAGGATGATTCCGACGCTTATAATAGTGACCCCCTTTTTAGATGTAATATTTCTTTTAATTGAATCATATTCAATCAAATTAATTTTAAAATCTTATCTCTAGTTTTATGACCATAATATTATATGTAGCATTATCAAAATTATATAAAATTCTTTATATTTAAGGATCGAGATACTAAAGAGATCAAACTATAAGGATAATATGTAATTAGTCCTAAAATTTTATTTTATTTTTACATTGATATTACTCTCATCATCCCTATTTTATTAATTATTTTATTAATAGGTGAATCAAAACATTCTTTATTAGAATAAATATAAGTGACTCAAATACTAGTTTGAGAAAATGACATCATTACATTTACAAGCAGTAGCAACTATTTTCCTTTTATATCTGTGTTGTACTTTTGATTTCAATTTGTCTTGTTATATGGTTCATCCAATCTAATAATCATTTTGGTAATTTCTATCCTCATTGATTAGTATATCTTTTAATACAAAAAAGAAAAATTCGTATCTTGAGTTAACTCAAAATCCCTTTTACATTCTCTTTCATAAATCCTACATATTTATGTATCAATCTCCTTAAATCTTTTAGGGAGAGAAAAATCTTTACAGCATTCAAAGAACTTTTTACTTCATAGTCATCAGAATTTAAAATCACGTATTAATGCTCAATTTTTAATGATTTTTTTGGACAAAAATATTTACAATTCCTAATTCTTTGTAGAAAAAGCAAATTATATATATTATTAATTAAATGTTTTTTTAAGTACGTACATGCCAGTGAATGAATGACTTGCTCGCTGCCCTGTCGCAGACGTGGGAAGCATTATACTGCCAGTCCTCACGAGTCGTGACACTACTGAGGTGGCTGTTATTATCGACCACGCGCCATCAAATCGACATCATTACACTCATCCCGTTCACAGCAGCGACGAATGCTCTTAGTGGTAAAGCGGGCATCTCGGTGTTTTCTGTTCGGAATAACACGGCCGATCGGAAGAGACGATAAGAAAACTAAAGGCCGCGCGACGTTACGAGCCCGCCACGTCGGACACGCTGTCGCAGAGCCCACCGCCACAACCGCCGCCTGTTGGCCGCCCGAAGCGCCGTCACCACCTCAGCCATCGACGGTCGATCCCCTGCGGCCGGCGCCAAGCACCTCCCTGCAACCTCTGCGACAGCCCTCGCTGCCTCCTCCTCACCCCTATCCTCCGGCGCCGCCCGCGGGTCCCATAGCTCCTCGAACCTCCCGTCCTCCAGCAACGGCGTCGCCCAGTCCACCAGCGACGGCGGGCTATACTCCACGTCGATGGCCTCCCGCCCGCTGAGTACCTCGAGGAGGAGGACGCCGAAGCTGTACACGTCGGTCCTGGTGCTGGCGTCCACAGGGCGGACGTAACCCGGGTCGAGGTAGCCCATGGTGCCTGCCGGAGGTGGAAGAGACCTGTCCTCATCGCCGCCCGGAAGCGGCAGCCGAATGGCGAGCCCGAAGTCTGCGAGGCGGGTCCGGCCCTTGGCGTCCAGGAGGAGATTGGCGGGCTTGACGTCGCGGTGGACGACGCGGAGGGAGTGGAGTTGCGCGAGAGCAGCGGCGGAGCGAAGGGCGAGGCGGAGGCGGCGTGAGAAGGGCGGCGAGGGGCGGAGCGGGTCGTGCAGGAGGTCGTAGAGCGAGCCATGCGGCATGAGGTCGACGACCGGGATGCGGGGGGACGGTCCAGAGGCCGGCGTAGCGCCGACGAGGTTCACGAAAAGCGGGCTGCGGGGGAGCGACGAGAGGAGGTCGATCTCGGCGTCGGTGGCCGAGGGGGAACCGGAGGAGGCAAAAGCCAAGGAAGGGAGCTTGGCGGCGGCGAGTAAGCGCCCTTGGTCGAGCGAGGCGCGATAGACCGAGCCATGGCTGCCGCGGCCGAGGAGGGCCGAGGCTGAGAAGCCAGAGGTGGCAGCGTGAATCTCCTCATACGTGAAGACCCGGTGCTTTTGGCCCCTCGTCTGCACTTCTTCATCTTCCTCTTGGTACGAACTCTTGCAGCAAGCCAAGGGCCTCATCTTGAGTTCGGAGACAGATTACCGAGGAACGAGGAGTTTGCGGCACGAAATTTGAGGCGTGGGGGAGAAGCGAAGAGATGGCGTGCCGGCGTTGAGGAAGGGATGTCTGTTTCGTGTTCTCCACTAATCCCTGCGTCCACAACACGGGATTGTGCCTCCAACTAAGCTTCGAAGTGCAGCAGGGGAACCACGGCCAACGCTTTGCTACACTTGGGCTTACTCTACCCGTATTGTCTACCATCCATTTAATTAGTTCAACTCGGTAGGCCCATGATCCTTCGGTCACGTGATGTCTCGTGTGGGTGTCGCGGAGAGTCTCCTCCCTTGTTTGACGCTCGTCCAACTCCACCTATGCATTGGTTTGACCGTTGACAAATAAAAGTCGAGTACATGGAAAAGTCCACAAACTAATCTCCTTATACGGCATCCGACAAAATACTCGTCTCCTTTGGAATCTATTTTTGAACAAGATGGAAAAGTCTACCAGCGTTGACTTTTCTCAGCACAAAAATGTGGTATCCATGTTTGAAGGAAAGAAACAAACATACATTTGACTTGCTCATTTTGGCTGGCGAGAAGCTGATTTATTGGAGTCTTCTTCGAGACCCAATTTGGGGGTTTCTTATAGAGAAGACATTTGGGGGTGAAGGTGGTGATCGATGGGAGGGGAAGGGATGAAGATATCGCAAGAGCACTCAGACCGATGGACGATGTTTCGTCACTCATCGCTCTGAACATAAACTTCATACCAAAATGATTACGGCTGTCAGAAAGCCTCATTTCTATTCTTCTGTAGCATCCAAACGGTGGCGAGGAGATGCTCACCTCTCTTCAATCAAGACGAGGCAGCCTTGAAGGAGGGTTCACTTAGGTATTCAGCATAGGCGAGAAGCTAAAAATAAGAGAGGCAGTGGAGGATCACAAGCTCACAGTGCTTCCATGTGATCACCTCCAAATGAAGTGGAGCTCATTTGTTGCTCATCCCATGCCACTGTCATCTCTTGATCCACACCTGGATTAAAAGTATCCACATGTATGGGCACTGTGAAGCCCAAATGCCATGCCACATTGCTAGATTGGATCTCAGGATGATGTACTTGATTATTAGGGCTAAGTAAAGATGCCTAAGGGAGGGAGGGAGCCAAAAAGAGAGAAGACAAGTCTGCAGGGAATAATTCCCTCCATCCTTTGAATACAACTGCTATGATCTTGGTTTAGAAGCTGAAACTTCCAAGAGTGGTCCACCCACAGTCCCACAGCCACCTAATAGACACTGTATCCTGCTCTGATCCTTGAAGGCCATATATGCTGCCTTCCCAAGATTTAGACTGACGAGGGGTGGGGGGGGGGGCTCTCTGGTAGCAAATTCCAGGAGTCTGAGCTGACAAGCAGTGAAATAGTAGGGTGACAGGCATTAGAAATACCATAAAACTATTTTTTAAGCAGATAATGACAAATGAACAATAATTCTCACAAGAAATCCACTCCCTGCTCTTTTTTCTCTTCACTTTCCATTCAGCTTTCTTTTTCTCTGGTCTGTGTTCACCTTTGATCCTTGAAGAGATTTGTTTCCAGGTTTCCTCGTTTTGCAAAGAAAACCAATACATTATTCCCCGGAGAGGTGTCTCTCTCCTCTCAGATTTATATGTTTGGCATTTCTCATTCTGATTTGTTCTTTCCAATCTGAACAAGCTAGTGGCATTCTTTCTGAACACACCAAAATCCTGCCTAACCAAACCAAAACACTTGTTTTTTTCAAGGTGCTAAAACATCTTAAGAGATCAGGTACACACAAAAACTCCATGACATTGATCATCTGGTTGTTTTCCTCCTCTTGCTAGCTGGAGAGAGACCAAGACATGTTGCATGTGACACAACAGTTGCATCATCACTCTTGTAGCTCAGGCATGCAGCATGCAACACCCCAACAGGGCTTTGGGGCACACAGGATACCGAGGAGACTAGGTCTTTGGCTGACTGCTTCCTCATCAATACTTTGTCTTGAATCACTTCATAACATCCCAACACCCCCTCCTACAGCACCCAACAAAGACAGTAAAAATTCATCCAAGGAAAGAAAACACCTCTTGAGCAACACAATAAAATACATTAATGATCTTTAACTTGAGGTAGTAACACTAGAGAAAGATAGTCTTTTGATCGAAAAAGAAGTAATGTAGACATCATTTTACCTTAGCTACATGACAGCAACAAGACAAGGCCTCCTCAACATCCACAATCTGGGTTTCTCCCAAAACCAACAGTGCAATGGCTGCAGAAATTGCTGAGGGTCTGAATGCTAGGAAATCAATGCCTGCATCCAATTGTTGCATTGTTAAGCACACATCCCAACCCACCTATTCTTGTGTCACACCAAAATCCTGAAATTTACAGCTATGCGCAAGAGATGTACCTCTAATCGTGCTCAGGATGAGTTCGGCAGATCGAGAAAGTGACAACTTGCTAGGTGCACCACAACCATTGAACTTGTGGAGGAAGAAATCTATGAATGAGAAAGGAGTCACAGCTTGCATCCTCCATTTGAGGGTGCTCATCACCAGAAGCTCCATTCTCTGAATTGTCCTTCCTTCAAATATATATTTTGCCTCACCAACCTATACAAGGCAATCCAGGGATGTTTACAACTGCTAATTTTGTGAAGAATATATCAGAGAATTCTACTCCTGATGTCTTCTCACCTGTAAATCCAGGGACAGAGGAACTTCAGTTTCCTCCATCTTGGCAGCCAAAGATAGGCAGGCCACAGATAATAGTTGTGTCATCCAAGCCTTGCCTTGCTGCAATTACAGATAACAAAAGAACAAGGAAATTAGGTCACATAAAGGCTATACTTGACATCAACAAAAAAGAGCAATGCATGTCTAATAGATCAGATTACAGGCACTGAGAGTGATTCTTACTGGGAGATCATAGGAAGAGAGGAACCTATCCAAGTAATTTACAGATAAATAGGCACTCAGTGGTCCAAAATTGTAATGAGCATGAACCTGTTCGACAAACCAGAAATGCCATCAATCCACAGCTGAGGAGAGGAAAAGAAGAATCAAAGCTTGAGACTAGAAAATAATTGTAAAAGCAAATACACAAGAAACCAAATATGCTTTCCCAAAACCACATTTCAGACAAACTATGCAGGATGGATTAAATAGAAACCATATTGTCTTAAATCATATACACAAAATTATAAGCATAGCACTCATTAAACTACTGGTATTTATAAGAGAAAGTAGTATGACTCTGGACATTACAAGATGCAGAAAAGGGCAGATAAATAGAGGATGAGATAAACAATGCACAAAAGATGGAATAAGTAGAAGAAAGCCTGGATGTAAGCATCATTATGAGATATCGGATACCAACCAAATCGAGTTTGTAACCCTGGTGGTCATCAATTTATAAGCAGTTTCTTTTTTTTGCCTTGTAAACATATCAACATATACACATAGATTGATCATCAAAATCAAGAAAAAAGCGAAGAAAACAATGGAATAATTAAGAAAAAATAAGAGAAAGAAGAACCCGCCTTCCAAATCCAATCAATAGCATCTCTCCTGATGGAGGAGTCCAACGCCCCAGAACACAGCCTCTCGCGGTAGTCCTTCCTCGGCAGATGCTCCTGCTCTCTCTCGACCAACAAGCTCAACAACTCATCCGACTGCAGGGGAAAACCCGCGAGGATATCCCCATAAAAATCGCACCTTTTTGGTTCAGAAACCCATCCAGGCCTATGCCCGCCCTCCTCCTCACCATCGTCGAAGCCCAGGATGCTGTCGTTGTCCTCAGCGCACAGGAGGATAGAGGAGGCGCAGTCACAACTTGGACTCATTGCTCAGTGAGACAAAAGAAGACCGAGATGCAGACAAGGTCGTTGTGAAAAGTTCACTCTAGAGAAAGGGGTCCCTGTTGTTCCTCCTCCTCCCTCCACCTCTTCTTCTTCCTCCTTCAAAGTTGACTTTTTTTTGGCACAGAAGATGAGTTCAATGCCAGTACTATTCCAGTGTTGAAGGAGAGGCAGAGGAGAGAGGTGGAGGGGTGTCACTGTTGCATAGAGAGGAAAGTTGAGCTTTTTCTTGAGAGATGGAGAGAGAGAGAGAGAGAGAGAGAGTATTTAGGGGAGAGGGAGACAAATAGGGAGGAAATTATTAAAAAAATATATTTTATTTATTTATTGCTCCATTAGAATGTGGGCTTTGTGGTGTGGGCTTCTGACTCTTTGGGGCTTGTGGGAGTGATGATGACTCACTAAAAAAAATGTGATGATGTGATAATTGATTGGTTGGAAATATTTTGGGTGATTAGATTGTGCATGATATGGTTGTAGAAACTATAAAGGCAAGATATAAGGAGAGGCTTTTGAGAGAGAGCACATCAGGGACCAACACAAAAGCAAGAGACAGAGCTTTTATGGCTTGGGAGATGCAAACCTGTGAAATTACAAAGGAAGACACACTTGTTAATATATTACATATTGGTTAACATGAAAATTACTTAAACTGCTTGCAATGCATTAGTATTAATCAATAGGCAAGATAAAATCAGTGAGGGATGCTAATTTTGGGGGTCAGTTTATTTTGAGATGGAGATTGGTTAATGGATTATTAAACTTTTATGAGTTTCCATGTAGCTAATTAAGTAAAAAAAAAAAAGTAGTAGTAATTTTTATTGGTTTATATCTTGTGGGATGAGATGCATTATCAAATAAATTCTCAAAAAATGTGCAACATCTTAATTACACCTTACATTTGGACAACCTTTGTAAGTTGTGATGGTGCAGCAACATAGGATAAGGGCTGTTAGGTCATTTCAGGGGTTGGGAGGAGCACAGCTCATCTCCTTGGGCAGTCAACATGTTTATTTAGGGGGGAAGGGAACATCTCTTTTGAAGGACCTTTCAAGTAAAGTTGAGGGCATTTGTGGAAAATGATATGGCAGGGGCTGACCAATAGGAGCAGGGCTCTGCTCTCTAGTTTGCTCTCTTTTTCTTGGGGATTTGATCTTTTTTATTAGGGTTTCACTCAGACCATCTAATTATCACCTTAATTTTCACACAGATAAATGAGAAATTTCTTTGCAATTGTTTGATGGATTTTTATTTTTCTTCTTCTTGGAAATGCATATGCATATGATGGGGAGCTCAAAATTCAGTGTTTCTGATTCAATTATGTGCAAACTCTTCCTTTATGGAGATTTTACAGCAAACATTTGACCATTGCCAATTTTGCTATGTGTAAATACTAAGGAAATTAAATTCTCATATTTTTTTATATAATTAAGTTGTTCCCCAATCAATTGAGAATTTCTGATGCTCTGTAAAACATGAGATGAAGACTTTTGGAAGAATTGGTCCATGGATTGATTGCATTCCCAAAATGTTAAGATTTGCTCTATCTCCATTGCCATCCCCTCAACAATTCAAATCTTTTTATACAGTCTACAAATGTTAGGTCAATTTGTTGGATTTGTTTTACCATGTAGTGCATGCTAAATATAGATATATATATATATATATATATATATATATATATATATATATATATATAATTAAATATATAATTAACTATATTTAGCATCCTGATTTTTATATTTTTGAAAGTTACGTTGACTCTTCTGACGAAAACACTAAATCTTACCATTGAGTAATTCTGTTTTACTTTGATTTATTATTGAGCACGTGCGATATTTCTATTAGTAGAGTTACAACGTGAGGAGAAGTAGAGTTAAATGTTTCACTTTCATAAATATAATATCAATGTAATTTTTAAAAATGTATCAACTAAAATACTAAAATAACTTATTACAAAGGTGATATGTAATTTGCCCTAGGTCATGATTGATTTGCCCTGTTAATAAGTTATATGCAAAGTCATACATCATTAATGTGTTTAGATGAGGTATTAAAAGACATATGAAACACTTTACATATGATTTGTCATTCATGCTGTTGGTTAATTAATCAAAATGAGAAATAAATGGAGATTTGTTTTAGGACAAATTCCTCAATGTTACCACATGAATTCTATTTTTCCAGCTACATCCACTCTGATTTAGCATTTAAAAGTCAGTAATATCAATAGGGTGTCCGGTTCCTATGTCTCGTTTCAGCCATCAATCAGGGAAGGAGTTCTTTCCATCGGTTGGTAGCGTGGGCCCGACGAGGGCAGAAGTCTTGTTTGACCAATGAGATGGTAGCCTTCCCTGGTTGATGGTTTGATTGAGGCAGGTGAAGAAAAATTACAATTGACTGAGATGGTAATGTAAAAATTTCATTAGATTATTTTACTCAAGACTTCCTCTAGTCACATTGGAAACTTCACTCTTTTTAGAGACTTCAGACCCTCAAAGATCTAAATTCCCCAACCAAACACAAAAATACCACATCTTAGATTGGGATTTGGAGTTTTCAAGTTAGATTTTTTAATATAATCAAACACAAAAATGGTATTTCAATTGGAGTTTGAATCTCCAATTGAAGTTATCTATGTCCATTTTCCTCTGCGATTAAATCCTGCAGCTTAGTTTGCAGCAGTCAACTGTTCTTCAGATGTACTCGGTTCTGAGACCAAGAATTAATATCTGCAGCATCTTGAGCATGGTCCACCTGCAATCTGTTTCCATGCCATCAATGAATCATGGTGTTCTTGCAAGTAGGACGGGAAGAACAGCAATGAAAGGAGAACTCGTTGAAGGAGACAAATCTTGCACCCCAATAGTAATGGCAGTGCTAATTGAGGGAAGATGTCACAGGCTGCAGAACTCAATCATATATACACTTTTCCCTGTGCAAGTTCATGAACTTGCAAGGGAAGTTGTTCCAGAGAGAAACAGCAAGGAAGCTACTCAAAGCTTTGCAGGGATGTATGCTTGAAAGCATCTTCTACTTTTTCAGATTTCGTCCAAATGCTCCTTCGTGTCTTGCATTCCTCCTTTCTCAATCCAAATCTCTTTATGACTCAGTTCCCATGGTGTCACATGTCCACCACAGATCTCCATGAGCACACCACCCCTTCTTTTGGTCGCAGTCATGGCCTTTGATCTTAGAACTAACTGGTAAGCACGAGTGTTCGTGGCCTTTTTCCCAAGAGGTGTAAAGGAATTATGAGATCCGAGCTCTTGGAACTGTCGCTAGACGATATATGATTCCTTTAACATATCATTGACCGAGCAGCGCATGATGCTGTATGCATGCTCGAATGATGTTAGCATCGGTCTTAGATCTCTATGAGCTCACGACAAGTGCAATGCAACTGCTAACAGCCAGAGACTATTGGAGGAACCTCTTTTCTTCAAAAAGGAAGAATTAAGCTTCGAGCATGAACAGATTGTAGTAAATCTTTTTGCATATCCATGTGATTACTCGCGATCAAACCTTTGAGATCTTTCATCAATATGATCGAATTATCTATGCACGCAGGAAGTCAAGCAGCACACATGAGGGAGGTGGTGGTCAAAGTGGACACTGGCATGGTGATTAAAGAAGAGGGCCTCGGGCACAGGCATCCAAGGTGCTCATGTGCTTTCTATGAGCTCGAATCCAAGGTAACGGAGCAGTTTAGTGGCAGAACACATCAAGGACTTCGAGGTGTTGCTTTCATGGTGGGTGCATGCAGCTTGCTGCTGCAGAGCACACTGGAACGCGCAGCTACTCAGCTCATCGCATTGAATCCGCCCAAACTCCAACGAGAGGCCGAAAGTTCATCTTGCAGACATGTGGGATCGAGGAGTGAAGTATGTCTCCGAGGATGCAGTTGGGGAAGGTAGGCTGCATTGGTTGCTCGCTTGCTTCTGCAACTTAATGCGATAGCTTACCCAATTGAGCTGTGGATTCTATTTGGACGGAAACAGCCAGAAGCTAACATTTCGTAAGGTAGTCAATAGATTTTGTGCTCATCTTTAACATACTATAAATAAACAACTGGTTTGCTGGCTTCTTCCTCGCATTTTGTTCTTACGATGACTTCACATTCAAGCCTGATTAGTATCTTCATCTTCATATATTTTGATTTCAGAAATAGAATTGTGGAAGTCAGAGCAGCAGTCAGCTCAGCTTTGGATGTAGAAAAAATGATTTGGAGACGCATGCAAAATTAAACTGAGACAATGCCTCCTGCAATGACCCAAATTACTTTCTGAGTCTGATAAATATTATTAGTAAGTTAAGTTTAAATATACATTAAACAATATATAAGGACTTGAATCTGATACCCGTCAATTGTTGTATGTGTACTCGAACATGAGACTCATCAGACCCATTGATCAAAATCAACAGATCAATTAAAATGAGAAGGTTTGGACCAAATAAGTGGTAAAATCAGATGGTGCAAATATTTTCTATGTTTATTAGATTAAAATGAGAGGGTTGAGACCAATTATAGATGCATATAATTGCTCATTCATCATGAACTAATTACGATTTTAAAAACTTAACTTGAGGTACTAATTATACACTTTGATGAATACCAATCCAGTCGGTGTCAATATATTAACTAACTATCGATACGATACATACCAAACTATATTGAGCCATGCCAAATATACCGACACATGATATATGAGAACTTACGAAGATATCACCCATACTTACTGTCCATTCTGAGCGATATATTATGGTACGATAAACCTTGCTTCAATTACAATAGTATCGAGGCTAAACACAAGTTAAAAGAATTTGGATGCTCAGGAAAGGTTTGAATAATTTGAGTCACCATAATATTTTTGCTAAGTTAACTGATGGTTTCGAAATCTGTTATCTTCCAAAGAATTGGAAGCAGCACAACTGCTCCAAACACAAACAAAGATTTAGGCATTACATCTCATGGAGTTACAGGATTGATCTTCACAATAATTTGGATATTACGCGGCAAGAGGTCCAAAATGCTGCAGAGGCTGCTTTTAATAACACTGGATTTTGGTATATGCTGAAAGGAAAAAAAAGAGAGAGAAGCAGCAGTTAGTAGACTGCAAAGTGGCAGACAAATATTTTCCTGTTTAACAAAAAAAAGAGAGGCTTCTTGACCTTTAGATTTGACAAAATTCCAGTCTATAGAAGTAAAATCAGCAACATAATGAACAGCAAAACAAACCAACAGCACTATATAGGTTTCAATAATGCCTAATTTAAGGTGGCATAACAACTAAAAGCCCAGTTTTGTAGATAATCCAATGTGGGAAGGCATGATTGGGGACTCGAAGCATATCAATATTCCACAGGCTTGGGTTAGTGTTGAGTCAAGTGCCAGCATCTGAGAATCTCTTTAAATAAAAGCAAACCTAGGGAACACTGCATGATTTTCGGTACATTAACCAAGATCCCAGCATAGTCACATCTTGATCATCCTTCTCTAAAATATTCTCATCTATTCACAACCATATCTTGATGATCATCCAACTTCTTGTTCATCTCTCATTCACTTGCAACAAAGAACACATCAAACATACAAAATTACAAATGAATGACTTAGTTAAAATCACTAATTAAAGAGCTATGATTCACAAGTGACAGATGATGAACTGAATTAATTAGCAAGCTAATTGGCAGTGAGAAGTTGAAGCAAGCCATAGAGGCTTCTGAAATAGAAGTATCTTTCAATAAGCTTCCCAACCAGCTGAAGAAGAGCAAAGTGATAATTTGAATTGAAGAGGACATCGAAAGATCAAGCTGCAAGTTGCTACTGCAACATCAACGACAACAGCACATCTGATCACCAAAAAGCAAAGATGATCCGGGGATACTATAATGTGTCAGGGTTGAAACTTAAAACATAACCTATCTTGATTTTAGAGAGAATGTAAACAGGCCTAATTTTCACCAATCTACGCCTGGTTCAATCCCCAAACAGGCACTAAATAAGCTTGTTCAACTCTATTATTTGTTTCATAGCTGCTTCAACTGAAACCCTCTGTTTTCATATCTCAAAACTTGTAGAAACGAGTTCTTTTTCTCAATAATGGTGATAATTCATAATACTTGTATACAAAGCCATAGCCCATGAGCAATGTAACGTTAATCAGATCATGGTATTACAATATTACATAGTAGATATCAGCAGCAGACAAGGCACTGATACATAGGAAGCAGTCATATATTTAGTGCTTCAATGCCAAAATGTTTAGAACAGTGCAGCAACTTATAGAAAATTAAGAACATACAAGATTAGTTTGCATAGTGCATACATCTGGTTTATGAAAAATTAGGCAAACTCACCCAATAGCAGTTGCACTCCAGGATGCAACATTGTAAACAACTTTGCTTCCATCCCAGGCCTTACGAAGTTTACTTTTCTTCTTTTTGACAGAAAATGTTTTGCAAAGTGCTGAAGGAAGAAGCATGACAGTCAAATTTTGAAATTATATATATATTTTATATACTTTTTAATAGCCAATGACTTATTAATAAGTAAAAGAATTGACAGAAGCAAACTAGATAAACCATCATATTCTAGTCAAAGATCTGACCTTTTTGTAGTTGATTAGGGGTTAGATCCTGCAAAATGGAACTGCAATATATGAAGTTCAACATATGCATAATTTGTGTTGAACACAAAAGAAGAACATGATAGTAATGAAAAAGCAATATGAAGTCCCATGCTTGGTTGTCGATACACATGTGCCAAGCCAAGCAAGAATTGAACCAGTTGTAGTGACCATGGAATAGCAACTCAATTTGGCATAACCAGAGTAAAAACTGGTACAAAAATTCTTGGTAAGGAACAAATTGGACCAGCTGTTAGTACGTATCTTCCTTGCATTTATAGCAGGAACATCATTCAAAAGGAAAATTAGGCATGCATATGTTTTGATGCAGACATGCATATACATTCAACATCCATCTTATTGATAATAAACTTCAAATGGCCAATCTAAAATACATGTGCTCATTTCTTTTATCAATAGTGCACCAATTCTAATGATAAAGAATTGAAACAATTGCATGTGCTCTACAAAGAAGTGAAGTAAAACCAGTTATGATTCATTGACACAGCTTAGTGCACCAATCCACATTGTAGTTGGGTAATAACAGTTTACATTTGCTGCAGTATTTGTTTATGCATGGGTGTTGGCATGTTGAACCAGTTATGCTTGTTTCTTTTTAACATGAGTCCTCATAAGGCATCCAACAAAGATAAGATACTAATTGGATGGTCTTTTGAAGCTTCAACCATCGGTTACAAGGCTACTTGTGCAAAATCATTAAGAAAAAGACTGTTTCATAGAAGGCTACGTACTTTGGTTTGTTTTAGTGACAACAGGTAAGCAGCCATGAAGGATGCAATCCCATCTACTATGTCTTCTTGCCTAACAAGTACATAGTCATCTTGTTCTGATTCATTGTCACCGTTGACATGCTCATCTTCCCAAAATTCGATAGCATTAACGAAATCCCAAGAAGCACTATCATCAGCTGCAACATATAAATTGAGTCCAATTCAACAATAAACTGATATTGTGATCCAGAAGACCATAACGTGATTGAATAAGAAAGCAGTTTTTTTATCATGGAATTTTACAGTAGCAATAGAAGGTATCTTGAGCCTAAGGCATACCAGAAATACGATGAGGAACTGAAATTTTGCTGTTCCCAAGCTTCTGAAGAAAGTCAGGTGATTCAACTCTAGATTTGAGTAGATCACAGAGCTGCATAACAAGAGCAGTTACTCTGACTTTTCGATGAATGCTTTTGAAGGAAAATTTTGATCTACTACATGATATTTTAGCTGGATGATGGCATTTCAGTTCCAGATGTATCATTAGAACATGATTTGTAGTTCCCTTGCTTATAGGTTAAATAAGAAAGTTTAAGCAATTTATATAGATAAAAAGTTGTTAAGCTTCAAGTTTCCAGCATACAAACAAAAAAAACAAGCTTAATATGCATAAATTAGTTATAAAATTTTGGTTACACTAATCAGATGATGCCATGAAAGCATCAACATTCAGTCATCTTTCAAGGATCAGAGACACCTATGCTACTGGAACTCTAGGACTACAGTTAGATATTATCATGCAGGTGCAATCCTGCAGAAACAGCTTCTTAGAGATAAAAAAACTCCGTTAATACACTGCTAACCTGCATAGCATCTTTGTTGGAACATTTCACCAGGCCTCTTTGATTTTGTATAAGATATGCATACACATACTGAATCAAATTGTTAACCTAGTAGTATGAATCTACTTTCCCACCTCAGAAATGAAAAAAGTATAGATTTATCACGTTATGCTCATGGTGCTCATCAACAAGCTGAAACATTCCAACTATTTGGGATTTTGGGGTTGGTTACATGGACTTCTCCATCCCTTGAGCTTTGTACAAGGTTCATGGATGAGGATGTTACATGCAAATTTGGTGATCAAACTTCATCAAACACTGTAAGAATGTAGTAGTAAAGAGCACAGTCGCCAGTAACAATGACTGCTTCGGACAAGGTTGATTCAAAGTGCATGAGAGCATCAAGATCCTGGCCTATTTCAGCAAAACTCTTGCTTGCAGGAAATTGCCAATAAACTTATACTACTACGAGTGCAATTTAGGAAAAGCAATTGATCTTTCAATATTCGCATAGAGATCCAATACACAATGGCATATCGCATCAAGATGTCAAACAGAAGTAATTATGCAATTCTGACCTAGATTGGCATGCATCTCAGGGAAGGATAAATAACATTTACTAGATCTTTCCTCCCTTTTCCATTCTTTTTCTAATATAGGTAAATAGAATTCTCATATAGCAGTCTTCGAACTGATTGCAAAAGCAGAAAGCAATAGAATCTAAAACCATATGAAACAATAGAACCCACAAACCAAAGAAAGATCGGAAATTGGAAAGAAATCCCCGACCTCATAGGTCTCGTAGTCAGCTGCAGAGGGCGAGGCCGGATTGGAACGATCCCCGGCGTCATCCTCCTCCGGCACCTCCTCCACCTTCTCCATGTCTGCATCTCCGGTGGGATCTCGGCCGGGTTCGGCGTCCTGGAGCAGCTCGAGGGCTTCCCGGCACTGCTCAAGGACCGCCTGGACCGTCCTCCTCCTCACCCGCATCTGCTCCTCCTCCGCCTCCATGACGTCGGAAACCTAGGCAGGGATCTAAACGAGAGGTGAAGAAGAAATCACATATTTAGAAGTCGCCGAGGACAATCGAGGGACGAGAAGGAAGAAGGTCGCAGGGGTAAAAACTGCTCCTTTATTTCGCGTTGCTTCTTTCCTTGCTTCCCTTCACCGCACCTACTCGTCGCCCCGTCGCTTCCGACGTGTTTGCTTTTGGGTGCTGCGGAAGAATGGAATTAAAATATGAAGCCCTCACCACAAAGGCCAATTTGACCAACGATCCTCTCCAACTATAACGTGGCTCAAATGGTTTAGAATGCGGCATCCAAACCGTCCACTCATCCAATTCTCGCAGGTTCTTAAATTTCAACTGTGCGATTATAATTGGGTGATATGGTAATTGGACAGGATCCTAACCCATTGGACCATGCCATGCTCGTGCGTTAGTAATTTTGACTGAGTGAGGATTTGCTGTTTTCCGTTTGACAGGGAACAGCCACGGCCTTTTTTTTTCCTTAAACCAAAACAATTATATATATATTTCTCAGTGATTTTGGTATTTACTATTCTAAAAGATATGCTTACATAACTAAGAAGATAAAATATATGGTTATCATCATCAACTCACAATCTTGAAGCTTGAATTGATGATAATAATACCCGTTCAAGATATATCAGGTATTTATATATTCTTCCTAAATTAATATTATGTGTCCTGTCCTTCTAAATTGAATTTTAGGATATTAGGAAATAAATGATAGGTGACAAAATATGGTAAAATCATAAGAAGTACTTTAGGTATTTATGATTTTTATTTTTTTTTTCCTAAAATTCATAGATAACTATGGATTATAGCAATTAATATTTTTTTGGACGGTATGATGGAAGTGGCATTTGAAGAAATTTAAATATTTAAAAATATATATGTTATATTAAAATTTCCATTGTAATAATATATGTGTATGACTAATAGGATTATATGTGATATAAATATTAAAAGAGGATTAAGAGAATAGATCCAAATTTTTAAGTAATGATAGAGTCCAATGATATAAATTAGGCTTAACCCATAATTAAGAAAATTTAAATGTTTAGTTTAAGCAAAGTTAATTCTCTTATATAATCATACGTGGAGTGTATAATCTTTGAATAAAATAATTAACATCAAAAAATATATGTGAGCTATGCTTTTTATAGATTTTGTATTTGTGATCCTCTCTCTCTCTCTCTAAATATTTTCTATTTGATCGTTGACCGCTCGATCGAGTCTATGCGATGCATCCGTCGAAAGGGTTCTGAGTTCGGATCCCTCGCAGGCCTTTCGTGTGGATGAGGAAGATGGCCCAATGCCATAACCCACGAGGACGCATTGCCGTCCCAGAAACGAAGAAGGAAGTGCAGGCAGGATGATCTACGGGGCATGCGAATTGGGAGGAGATGATTACTCACTGTCGAGTGAGAGAGCTACGGGGCTGGTGGATGATCTCTTCTTGGAATGCAAGACTCAGTGAGTGGCACAAAGGGGAGGAAGGGAAGCCCGAGCGCTCGATGGGAGTGCCTGTCCCTCTCTACGGGAGGCTCAGGGAGGAGGGAGGAGGGAGGAGGGGGAACACAAGTCCAAGAAGATCAGCAAGCGAAACAACAAGAGCTTTGCTCAGATTGCAGGATGCCATGGTGGTGATGTTCCCCATGGATCAGAGCCAGCGTGTACTCATAAGGAGAATTGTGATATGCTTTATCATTTAGTGTTTGCTTTGTTATGTTCCATCAGAGTAATGTTGTTCTTAAGTGACCGTAGTAGTTTAATCAGATAAGATATATTATTACTATGATTGAATTTTTATTATGGACATCGATAAATTCACGTACGATAGAAATTCTTAAGAGAAAACGTCGATGGAAGGAACTCTCTTAATGAATTATCCTATATCATTTTTTTCTTATGGACCTATTAGAAACTTACGATGATATACGATAACATATATGAGATTATAGATCTTTTATCGTGTTTATCTAGTTTTTTTGTTATCGCTCTTAGTAGAGTAAGAAGAGTAAGATTACGAGGAACCAAAATAAAAAGATAAAATTAATAATACTGTGATCATAAATAGTAAAATAATACTTGAGATTATAAATAATAAAATAATATAAATAAGATAATATGTTGGATCAAGACGAATGTGACTGTATTGACATAGACATAACTGATTTTACCTAAGTTGTGCGACACCCTTGCGTGTCCATCATCAAATATTAGTCTCATCGAAACCTCTCATGGTTTCTTAGGACCTACAAAAGAGAAAACGAGTTAGAGAAAGCGCCTCACTCGGGATCCACAAGCAAACATTTTAGAAAATTCTTCATAGCCAATATAAATTACAAACAGACTTTACAAGCTTTGAACGAATGCACAACAAAAGGTCTAAAATGATCCACTACTCGAGTATCTCTCACAAGAGTACACATGATACAACCTTTATTTACAAACCTAAAATGGTCCTCAAATCCAACTAAAATTGGACTGTTAAGCATTTGACTATTCCTCTATATATTGTGCAAAGCATGAATAAACAAAAAGACATGAACATACATAAGTATTATATCAAACATCTTGTTTATAATTTTATTCGTTGATAGTATATGTCCTATTAAATTCTAAATATTATTCATGGATGCATGGAGGCATTTTGATGGCTAATGTCAAAGTCCATATTTGTTTTATATATATAGTTTATTTGTTTCTTTTTGGCAAATCACCATGAACACTTTGTTGGTGGCTTTGACCATTTTAACTATAATGATTCGAGATTGCAAGTCGTATATGCTAAGTCTCAACAATACTTGGTTCAAGATTTTGGTGCACAAGATCTAAAATTATGTGAACTAAGTTCAGAACAATTTAAAGTTAAAATAGTTGCTCATTAATGTGACTATAATGAGACATTCCGAAGGTCGATAGCTTGATTTCGATTCCATATAGAACTGAATCGATTCACGTCGGATCAATTTCAAGTTCCTGGAACTGATTGTTTCAATTTAGTTTCAAACTAATCAGACAAAACAATCAAATATCCCTCCGAATGATAAATTTAATTAAAGAAGCATTTGAGAAAAATTTTAAAATAAAAATAAAATACGTCGTACCAAATTAAATGAGTATTTTGAGAAAAAAGAAATAAAAAATGAAAAAAATAGTTTTTGTTTTAAAGTAGAATAGAATAGAATAAGAGTGATAAGCAATTAAGGTAGAAAATAATTTTATAGTGGTTCGGTCGTCATGATCTATGTCTACTCCCGATTCCTCCTCCGTTGAGGCTACCGGCTTATTGAATATCCAATAAGATAGGGGCTCCGGCGGATATCTCATATCCGAACCTCTACTCATCACAACGCCTACCATATATGTGTGACTCTCTAGACCCAATATCGAGCTAGTCATGAGTCATACCTGTCAGTTTTTGTTAGAGGAGGGGGTGTGGAATTAGTGCTAATAAAAATATTATGTCGAATCAAAACTTCATTTTAATTTAAACCTATATCGAAAATGCATTAATCGTAAAGAAGGTGCGAAGAGGAGTAAGCAGACAAGTGATTAAGGAAATGCAGAATAGGAATGACAAAGTAGATATTGTACCGGATTTATAATGGTTCAATCATCGTGACCTACATCCACTATCGATTCCTCCTTGTTGAGACCACCGGCGTCCACTAACGGTCTTCCTTCAATAAGCGAAGACTACCACCTTTTTATAATACCTTTTTCTTTTTTTGAGTTTATGAGACAACCCTTACAAACCTCACACATCTCTTAGAATGATCACAAATCTATAGAAAGAGGACACTTAAGCACTTTTACAATACTTTACACCTTAACACTTCAAGATTTTTATTCACAGTTTATTTTTTTTTTTCTATGTAGGAAAGAGTATAGTATTTAAAGGCTCCAATGACTTAAAAAATGAAGCCAAAATGTATCTCATCTCGGGTTTCCGGGGTATTAGCGGTACCATCGCTTGTAGACTGACATTGGGCTGTACTACCTCCTGACAAGGCCTCGGAGATTGGGTTCTAACAGTACCATCTCCTGACAGCATTAACTGTCGATGGTACCACCGCCCAAACCACTTGGAAGGTCGAGCATCAGGCAATGCCATCACTTGATGTGGCTTTGGGTCATTGAATGAGCCAAATAGCAGGCCCAATTTAATCCTAATTTGGGCCCATAATTAAGTTTGTAGGATTTCTCCAAAACGTAACTCAAATTAAGATATAACTACATCAATTAAGGCTAAAATAATTATAATCAAGCAGTCTAGTTGTCCGACACGTCAATTGTGCATCCGAACTCTCGACGAAACTTCCGACACACATCCGGTGAACTCCCGACGAGCTTCCGACGAACTTTTGGCACATCGTTTAGTTATTTAACGTATCGTTCGATCCTCCGGCATGTTGACTCCTGCAACATTCGTTCTCGGTGTATACTCCGATTCTTTCGACTCGATATCCGATCTTTGACTTCGGCCCAACGTCCGATTCTTCCATAATTATTTTGTCTTTTCATATGTATTAGATTATTAATTTATTGATTAATTTATCATCAAAATTCGAGATTCAAAAGTTTTTGTTATCTTACTACTTATCTATTTGGTACTTAAGGGAGGATATGGACTCACAAATCATGAATGATTATCCATTTGGTACTTAAAAGATGGGATATGGATCACAAATCATGGATGATTATCCATTTGGTACTTAAAGATCGAATAATTGTTACTTTCATGATATTAGCAACACATGTAGCATGAATAATTGTTACTTTGATATCAGAAATTCCTTCAATCTACCCTTATATCCTACCCGAGCAAAACCTTACAAAAGGGAGCTTTTAAAAGATGAAAAAGGTAACTCATATGTCAAGCCCTTAATTGCATTTGGAACTATCTTGATTTCAAATTCATGTCGATGTATGCTTTCGCAACAAGAGAACTTCCCCAATGCGTGAATCAGAACAGCAAGAACAAGACAAGCATCATCATCATCATCTAGTAAACCACTCCCCCTCATGCTGCATGCATCTTTTCCTTTGCCATTTGACACATAGAGAACATTGGTATGAGACAAAAGATGTGATTTGCTATTGGTCTCAAATAATTGACTTGTTTCTCCAAGTAGGAATGCCACCTTTTGACTCTACCCAATGCCCACAAGCACTCACCAAACCTTCATCCTGAGTCAATACCTTTTCTTTTGACACAGACGGGGAGATTGGAAACCTCACGTAAGCGGACAATTTGTGGGTATTTAGAAGAAACACCTAACACACCCAACTCCATCAATTGGCAACACCACATCGACACCATATGACAACATGGAAAAGCCTCGCTTTTCCTCCACACTGTTTGTGGTGTTCTTTTCTCCTCCGGAAGATTCTCCATGAGACTTTGGGTGCAATTGCAACTCAAATGGCAAGCTTGCAATGGGGTTTGGCAGGATTTTTCAGACTTCAGCCTGATGTGGGGTTGACATGTAAGCCTTGGAAATGTTGTGACCATGACACCAAGAGTTGGAGTGTCTTCTTTTCCATGGATTGATTTGTGGTAATGGCTTTAGATGACTTTTGAGAGAAGATGGAAATGAACCCATCATGGGCCAGACATGAAATTAAGAGCGACGATTTGTGGTCAGCAAATTCTTGCTATACAATAACTCCAATAGAGAGATGCATTAATTATATCACATGAATTTTACATCATATTCATAGGCTAGTGGCTAAAGATTCATGTTCTTATTTGAGTTGACTTATCTCATGAAAGATTATATACTTTTTAATATTTTTTTAATTATAAATTATAATTAATTATCCTAATATCTCGATCATTATATTTTTAAAAATTATATTTGGATCCATATACTTAAAATATTTAACGATGAAAATATCGCATAAACTCTATGGTATTTCTGTCAACAAATTCGATGATACGAGGAGAAATAGAATTAAATATTTATAGAGATCTCAATATAATTTTTAAAAAATATGAATCAAAATATTAAAAATAATTAATTACGAGAATAATTTATATTTCCACACCAAACGATCAGGAAAGGGAGCTTTATGGCATGCGCCACCTAATTCTTAAATGTTAGGTACGAATTCAGCTTATCAAAAATAGAAAAAGCTCATCAAATAAAGTAAAATCATCTTAATGGCAATAGGATTTATTGCTCCTCTCCTCCTTGCAGCGCAGTAATGACCCTTTTTAATGCCAATCGTTCTTCCGTTAATTGGTGCGATAAATGACACCCACCACTGTCGGAAATGCGTCCTCTGGAAGCCAAAATTGCTTCGAGAGAACGCTTGGGAAACGGTGCGAAATCATCGCCGTCAGATTTCCAGCAGATCCACTGCGGCGAATTGGGTGGGCCCCGGCCTTCGTGCCACCGTCATAGGAGGCATGTCGTGTTCCCTGAGGTTTGTGACACAGGCAAGCTTATTCTGTGGGGGGGAACCACACCATTCGCTGTCGGCACGTGCCACGTCGAAAGTCACGCGTCCGACGTGGATCCACGCGACGCTGAGAATGGTTCTGATGCCGACCGGAGAATAAAATCGGACCGATCAAACTTTCGGCCCCCGCACGTCTTCCGACGGTCGAGATCACAACGTTCTATGCGGACGAGGAGCAACCGAGGTCGATGTCGTGTCAAAGGTCAATGATCTCGGGTCATCGGACGGCCGTGATCGACCACGGTCCAAGGCGACGGTGACCCCCCTTCGTCTGTCTGCCACCTTACCATCTCTCTCTGTCATCAACATCGAATCCAATTACAAGGCAAGTGGACCGTCGGGTAGACTTCAGCAGCGTGGAAATAGACCTTTCCGGAATTCTTTTCGGGCCGAGGGAGGATTTTTACTTGTTGGAGGACTAATACGTAAAATGAGAGACAAATACTGCTCTGACCACTCCCGCATTACTCCTCCAGAACACCTTATTCTTATCCTTCCCCCCGTACCCGGAAAACATTTCACCAGCCTTATTAATTAATGTTTTTGCTTTTGTCTTTGTTAATACAATTCATTTGTCAACCATAAATAAATGATTAAGTAATTAAAAAATTCACGTGTGAGGTTAATTAAGATGCGCGCATGGCACATCAAACAGCTCGGTCGTAGTCAACCGCGGAGATGACCCAAATCCGCCTACCGCTTTTCCTATTAATGATCTATATCTAATGTTAGTTTCTCCTTTTTCCTGTAGTCTAAATCACACCTATAAATATAAATAAAACAAGCTTTTTAGTCCTTTATTGAAAGTTAATACACATCGCGCATGATCTAAGGAGACATACTATTTATGCTTTTTTGTGCATTTGCGTTTGTCACACACAAAGCATCTTTGTGTGTAAAATTATACATGCTTACATATAGTATTTTATTGGGGATTAACCAATTAATGAGTGCACAAAATGAATTGATTTTAGTTTTTATTTATAGAAAGAAATAGATTCTGGATTTTATTTTCTCAGGACAAGGATTACTATAATAAGTTGCCAAGAACACCGCAACTTCTGTTCTGTTATATTTGCCCTTAATTAAAATCGAAAACGCTTCTACCCTCTCTTGGCTCTTCCATTGCCTTTGTTTCCTCCCTCACGCGCCCACCATTAGGCGAAATCGGCGAAGGGTAGTACCGTACGGCGGCGGTTGGGCGAAAAGGGATTGCCGTCAGAGGATCCGGCAGGTGAAATCGCGGTCGTCGGTTGCGGAGTGGCAGCCGGCGGCGGATCTATGAGCGGCGTCCGGCTCTACGGAGGGGATTGGAGATCGAGAGCCTCTTGCCGGCGAACGGTGGCGGATAGATGCCCCTCCACGGCGATCTAGGCCTCTCTGGACCGGCGGTGCTGGTTCTCCTCCTCTTGGGCCCCGCGTTCGCCCTCGTGGTACGGAGGAGATGGCGGCTGGCCGCGGCGAGGCAGGCGGAGGTCCGGCGGCTGGTGCGGCTCGCGGCGGAGGAGACCGCGCGGGCTGAGATGGAGGCGATGGTCGCCTACTCGGCCGCGTCGGCTGCGGCTGCGGCTGCGGCTGCGACTGCGACTGCGACTGCTTCTGTTGCTACGATTGCCAAAGACACCTCGGCGTGGCCGGAGTGTCCCGTGTGCTTTAGCCCGGCCACCGCGAGATGCGCCCGGTGCAAAGCTGTCAGATACTGGTTGGTAGACCCCACTGCTCTCTTTCTTGCAATTCTGTTAATTTCGTTCAATTATAGGTATTCTGTGAATAATTTGATTTGTGGCGTAAAATTGTTCTGTCGGATTTTGGTTTCTCTGATGATTTTGCGACAATGCGGCTTGGACCTCCAGATTTTAGATCTGAAGGATCTTTACTTTTTTTCTTCTAATTTTGTTACTAGTTGCGGTCTGTATAGCTAGATTGGTGATGATTGGAGTTGATTTTCCTATTCCTTATTTGGGGAAATTGGAACTTTTTTTGAACCTGTGATGGAAGGCGAATTTCTGAAGCTGTTAACTTGGGGTTTAGGAAGCTGTTAACTTGTGATAGAAAAGATATTTAGTTCATGGTTGGTAGCCTAAACTAAACCAATTAGTCTGTTGGAATTTTGGTCAAATACAGCACAGCTTATTTCTCTGAGCACCGAATAAAATTTTTTTTCCTACCTGAAATCTCATGTACTTGTTTACTGTGAGAAGTATTGTCTTGTGTGCTATAAGCGGTTGGACAAGGTCAGGTGTTGGGCTCCTCATTTTTGTGGATGATGTTAGTTGTTAGAACAACTACCTCTTTTAATTTACGAGTGTCAATTTTGTAGTGGTGTATATGCTAGCGATACCAAAGGAATATATCTTAGCTTCTTCAACCTTTTTTAGTTCTTGTGCTGCATCCAAGGTTAATGCTCTCCATGTCACAGTGTGCTTCGCACCTCTGATCTACTTGGGTTTTCTGGCTTTACACTTCTAGACATAACCACTCATGTTATTGTTGACTTTGTTGAATCGAGATATTTGTTTTAAAAGTGAAAGCTCTTATAATTTGTCTAAGTACATTTCTATTTATAGATGTTCTGCCACTTTTCCCCTTGAAGAATTCATACCTTTCTAGACTATCTCCTCGTGATATATTTATGTGATGCCATGTCATCCACCTCTATCCAGTTAATGGAGTGTAACCATCTAGAGTTGTTAGATGTGATCAAGAAACGTCCTCTCATGTCATATTGATAAAGATGGTAAAGAAACCTGACTAATTTTACTTGATTGTATTTAGATAGGTGAACTACTTGCTCAGTGATTAACAAGTGAAAAAGTTGTACTATCAGTCAGTGAACCCATAAGGCCTAACTTCAAAAACCCAAATTATTTCATTGTTTACATTTAACCTACCTCTTTCTCATGATGATTGTGTGATCTGTTTTCATTTCAAGTAAATGTCGACGCAAAGTTGTCGTTGTTGGTGTCTAAATAACTCAGTAATTAATGAAAAAGACACAAGAAAAATGAAATAGGAGACTTTGAATTTCCGTCAGGCATTGCCTTTTTCAAACCAAAAATTGGTTTTTCATGTAAAAGAAGAAATCAGTGGTTGGGATAAAAACCTGATGGGAGTGCAAAAATATTATCACTTCGGACAGTTCATGATGTGGTGGAAGTAAAAGACACCTTTTGTCTTTAATTTAACTTGTTTTGATCTTGAATAATTTTGCATGACTTTTGTCTTTTTCTTGCTTATTGATGGTTGAAAAGAAATATATTATTCACACTGAAGAAATCTAGCAAAATTCTTGCATCGTGTTCAAAACACTCGTTGATTGCAAAAAAAAAAAGTAGACTGCTCTGTTTTTTTTTTTGTCATACTTCTACTTGGTGTTCTAGTACTGAGTCCTGGGAAAATACAAATTCCTTTTCCCTTTTGAGATTTACAATTACTCGGTAGCTTTTCATCCTCGGTTTGAGCAAGTATCTTTCTATACCGTTTCACGATTGTTAGTTTCCAAAGTTCATTAATATCTGTTATAGTATTTTTAGGTTCCAGGGTTCAGCTTTTGCTCTCTTTTGCCTCTGTATATTTCTTATGCCTCATATCTGTTTGATGTGGTCCAACTTCGCCAGATACATTTTTTCCTTTTATCTTTTCATCATATTTTGTTCTGGTTGAATTATCTTTACTTCATTCCATTCGATTTATGCAAAGTCTATGTTCCTGGATGTTTGGTTGTGGATTTGGATTTTCCTTACAAGAGTGAATTGGGTTTCAGCAGTTCGAGGATTGAGGTAGATTACTCAAATTCTGCTGATGCTGATTTACAAACAGTTTAACAAATAATCATCATCAAGGATGATGATAATATCTGTAAAAATGCAAATTTAGCATGACATTTTTAAGATTTGTCTCATTGTTTTTTGAAGAATGATATTCTATGATAATACAAAATCAGCTGGATATTATCTTCCATTATGTTAAACAGCGGACAAGACTGGCACATGGACTCGAACCTGAGACCAATAAATTATGAAACTGTTAGAATGTCTCAACAGAGACATCAAGATATTATCTTTTCAATTAAGCATTAGGAATCATAGTCCACTGCCAAACCAGAAACTGAAGTATAGATATTTGACATGGTCATAACATAATGTTTAGCTGCTAAAATTTGTAAATCTGCTGATTTGCAATGGACAAACTGATTGATTGCCTCACAAGTTTATTAAGTTCACCCATTTAAATCTAAAGTTTGTTTACTGAATATACTCATTGGTGCTTTCTGCTTGTTTCTTGATGCAGATATAGTAATATAAAAATTAAACATATGTACTGTATTGCAAATGACTATCCTGCAATATTGTGCCATTCTTGGACTTTTTGAAAAGATTGCAGATTGATGATCATGCTTAAAGTCAACAATTTGTTTCCTTGTTTATTGCAGCTCTGGCAAATGCCAGATTATTCATTGGAGACAAGGCCACAAGGATGAATGCCATCCACCACCTGTAAGTGATCACCATGGTGGTGAATCAAATATTTCTGGTCTCGAGGGAGAGCAAGCTGACTGCTCTGGTTTACCCAAGAGGGATCTGGAGCACAAAGAGGAACTAAGCACCAAAGCAGCTGAGGCATTTTCCAAGAGGCCTGCTGCATCTGATCCCACATTTTCTTCTAGTGGTTTTAACAGAGAAGACAAACATGAAGAAAGCAATTCTATGAATGTTTCTGGAAAGGAAAGCACTTCTGGTTCACTGGAACATAGTCTGGGAAGCACTTCTGGTTCCTTGGTACCTGGTCACTCAACATTTTCTCATAGTGTTGGGACTCCTGACGAGGCTTTGTCCAGTGACAAGCTACTTCCAATACATGATGATAGGGTAGGAGAATCTTCATCTTTTGATATTCCTACCAATAGCCTCAGAACAGCGGTCAATACTAGTTATGAAAATCCAACAAATCCTGCAACTCCTGAGCTTGCTATATCAAATTCTCCGACAAATAATGCATGTTGCTCCAGTGATATAAAGAAGGCATCAGCATCTGAAACGGAGGCAGATGAATCAAGGTTGAGGGGCTTATCTGGCTCAAAAGCAACCTCATCTCTTGATCATACAAATACTGAACATTCTGAGGTTGCCAGTGAAGGTGAGGTCACTCCTCTGAGAGTTAGCAATGGGATTCATCTGCGCACATCCTCAAAGTCTGAAAATTCTTATGCATCTGCTTCATTGGAGGCAAAATCTCAATCAGAGCACAAGGAGGCACTTACTTCAAACATGAAAACATCAGGACCTGTTGCTAATGGGACGAACACTCAATTACAGTCCTTGAAGTCCAGAACTTTGGGATCTTTGGCATCTGTTTCTGATCAATTATTATCAAATGGTGGTGCTCACCCTGTTGTACTTTACAAATACTCAAAGGTTGGTAATGCACCTAAAAAACCGAATGGAGCACCTGCTACTTTTGATTCTTTACAAAATGGGATGTCGACATCTGACACAAGAGTTGTTAAGGAGGTCACATCTAAAATTTCAAGGCATTACTCTTCCGAATTGGTAAGAGAACTTGTTGGTTATCAACATAATGGTATAGACTGACATGCATTTGTTTGAGGGCATGTCAGTCTATTGTCGTTAAGTTGCTTACACTTATCCTAGGTTCTGTTTGGCTTACTCTAATTCATATTAATTTTGCAGATGCTTTTTCCTTATGACCGTTTCATCAAACTTTACAACTCTGACAAGATCGAATTGCGTCCCTGTGGTCTAATTAACTGTGGAAACAGGTATCAAACAAGTGCTGCTCCACATGCATTGTTACTTTTTGCTGATTCTTATATGTTCCAGTTCTTTTAAGATTATTGCCACTGCTTCTTATTCTTTTTACCTCATATCTAGTCTAGTGAAATAGGATGATTGATGAGTTTGCATGTCAGCCATGTGTGTGAATATGGTTAGCAATGAACGTATCATCCATGCTCTGCTTATGCCTGGCCATGGTGGTTACATGAGCAGGTATGTGCCAGGGGCCAGGTAAATTGAAATGCAACTATATGCATTTTCTGTATCTTGCCTGCTCAGGGATTTTTTTGTCAAAGATACTGGTCACGAGCTAGCTGAAGTTATAATGTTAGTTTTTCTAGTTAAAGATTTTTACTTGTTAGTGGTCACAAGCTAGCTGAAGTTATCATGTTAGTTTCTCTAGTTAAAAAAAATTACCTGTTACTTTAGTTATTTTCTACTTACAATAATCATTCTGCCCTTTGTTATTCACTCATTAAAACTCGAGTCTCAACTTGTGCAACATCAACTATTGGTTTGAAGCCCTTTGGAGCTCCTACTTT
Organism: Musa acuminata AAA Group; assembly: GCF_036884655.1. Lineage (NCBI taxonomy): Eukaryota > Viridiplantae > Streptophyta > Magnoliopsida > Zingiberales > Musaceae > Musa > Musa acuminata. The sequence goes on along the minus strand of NC_088344.1, from coordinate 31,005,099 downwards.
TTGCTGATGTATTGTTTACTGATCAACTTGCCTAATTCACCTTATCTATACACAATATCTCAAAATGGGGATATGAAGAATTTCTGCATGTTCCATGTAGAGCTCTATGTTCTCATAGGTTTCTGAACTGTTAAGACGATAGAAATTGTTTGGTTATATGATGAGCTATGTGGATATTGTATACTTGGTAAACATTATAAGGACTATTATACTTCATGATTTCATGATTTAATAATGGTGGCATATAACTACCTACAAGTTGAAACCATCATTGTGATCAATCGACTGACTTTCCTCCTCAAACTTGTTTATTTGTGGATTGCAGCTGTTATGCAAATGTTGTTCTCCAGTGCTTGACATTTACTCGGCCATTGACTGCATATCTTCTTGAAGGTCTTCACTCCAGAATATGTATGCGTATTCTCCATTTTGCTTCGTTGTTTTTCTGTTACTTTAGAATGCAGTTCTTTTAACTTTTTTCCCATTATTACTAGGTCCAAAGAAAGAGTGGTGCTTTACATGTGAATTTGAAAGTCTTGTGATGTTAGTAAAAAACGGGAGATCTCCTTTGTCGCCCATTGGCATACTCTCTCATTTACACAATATTGGAAGTAATTTTGGCCATGGACAAGAAGAAGATGCCCATGAGTTTTTAAGGTGAGTTTGGAAAATCATATGTTACATATAAATTTGCAATTTCCTTATCATTAGTTTTATCTGGGCATCATCAATAGGAAGCAGGTTGACATAGCCCCTTATATGCTAAAATGTTTTATGTGATAGTTTATTTTCTTGCTCGTTATCTATTATTATTTATCATGCCTGCATAAAGGTTCTGTTTGCTTGTGTCAAATCAGGATGATCAAGGTTGTGGTGATCACAAGTGTGCTTGGTTTCATGTGTCTTATGCTTCTTGGGTGCAGAATGCAAATATGGATTTTTTGCCCCTTTTTTTATTCTTTCTAACAAGGATTACAATACTGAATGATACCGCTTGTACCGGGCGATACGTACCTGTCTGCTGGCAAACTGGTACGCAGACCGCCCAACGTTGATCCCTGCATCGTCCGATATAGGGCTGTATCGGGCGGTAAGGGTTGATATTTCGACCGTTACCGCTCAAAACAAGTTGGTAACAGTCGATTTCGATCGTCGCCGCTCGCTACCGGGTGGTATTAGCCTGGCTGCGGCGAGGGAAGGAGAAGCGTCGAGGGAGAAGAGGGAGAAGGTGCTCGAAGAAGAGGGAGAATTGGGAGAACCTCGACGCTTCTCGATTCGACGTTGCCCTCCCTTGATGATCTCAATCTAGGAGGTAACAGAGAGGCGGTGGCTCGGCTTCTTTTTCGCCGCGTTCTTTGTAGAATGCCAGAGACGCCTACGGCCTTTGCCGCATTCTTCGCCGAAGGTCGGAAACGTCTGTGGCCTTCAACGTCTTCGTCGAAGGCCGGTCGCAGATAAGGAGAAACCGCGTCTTCTCCTCATCTGACGTGACGAGGAGAAGAAAAGGAGACGACATTGTCGAGGCAGCGTATGCCTCCTATTATTATTATTATTATATATATATACACACACACACACACACACACACACACACACACACACCGAGTGGTACACCTTAGTGTACCACTCAGTACGCCCATATCATACCGTATCGAGCAAAGCTTGAAATGTCGATACAGTACGAAATTACGAATCTTGCTTTCTAACTTATCCGTTGTTGTTCATGAACAAAAAACGATGAAGATGAGACAAAATGCAGTCTAGAGTTAGCTTGAATTAGTCTTATTAGGTCGGTCAAGTATTTAGGTATTGTAAATTTTGCTTGCACCAATTAGCTATTTGCATAGGGACATGTATCATGCTGTGTTGCTGCACTGTACATGTGGGGGCATGAAGCAAATTCTACTTGCATACATGGGAACAACGAATGATGTTCAGCATGGACCAGTATGAAATGACGGTATGTATTAATCTTGGCATGAATCAGTACGTGGATCACCCCTGTTTTGGGCGGTTCGGTCTTCCACTATAAAAACGAAATAAACAATGGTCTAGGGTGTAGGGTTTCTCGCACAGTCTGCCCCGTTTCTCACACATGTTGTGACCTTGCCACACACCACTATCATGCACCCCCTTTTTCCTGCCATTGTTCTAATTGCCCGTAGGATACCACGCTATGCATTGCCTTTCACACAATCACCTACTAGGTATGCCCCTTCTCTTCCTCTTCCTCCTTCCTCCACCATCTCTTCTTGTTCCTCTTACTCCATCTCTTCCTGTTCCTCCTCTTCCTCAACCATCTCTTGTTTTTCCTCTTCATTCTCTTCCTCTTTTCTTTCTCTCCGAAACATTGATACGTACTAGTGACACATTGTCATGAACGGTCATTGTGCACCCGTAACATCTTTGCTCAACGAACCGTTCGTTGCTTTTCCATGCTTGTACAGATGCTTGGCAACATGTTTTGCTTTAGGTTGTAAATTGGCTAACCTTTTGCGGATGCATATCACAAGAGTGCGTCATGACTTAGGCGATCCCAACTAAGTCCGAGAAGTTGGCGCAAGGGTGCACCACGACTTAGGCAACTCCAGCTAAGTTCGTGACTTTGCCACAAGGATGCTTCATGACTTAGGCAATTTCAGCTAAGTTCGTGACATTGTGGTATCAGAGCGGACAAGCAATTCGAGCAAACAGCGAAGAAACTTCGTAATCTTGCCATGACGAAGCATTGTGGTGAATCGAGCAAGATGGGGAAAGCTAGACCATTGCCCCAAGCAAGCACAAGTGGGCTACAAGTGTAAACTTGCTCTCATGTTGGGGCCACTCAGGAGGAGCGCAACGGTGAACATGACGAGCGAGAAGTTGGCTAATCTCTGTGAGTGGGGGAAGCACAATCTGGAGTGCCAACCGGGAAAAAGAGCCACAAGGAGATACTCACAACGGCAGAAACTCGCCTGGATGTTTTTGAAACGAGTTTAGATGAACTCTACTATGCCCAATGAAGGCTTCTTGGGGTAGAGAGCTCGCAAGAAGAAGTTAAAATCTCGAATCGACAAGGTTGAGTCCCTAGTCGATCGACTGACAGAAAACACCGAAGACTTCGTGCAACATCTGCACTAAGTCATGGTAGATTTCGTGCAACATCTGCACTAAGTGGTGGTGAAACTCACTTCTAGAGTGAAATTGTTCATAAGGGCACTAAATGCGGGAGGGAGCAACACCCGCGTTGTGTTGCCACACAACTTGAGGGCACTTGAGCCTCATTGCTAAGGCGGTGCCAGGAATGCAAAATAGCTCAAGAATTTCTTGTTCGAAATGGAGCAGTACTTTCGAGCTAGAAGACCTGATTATGAAGATACCAAAGTTTCGATAGTAACTATATATCTGAATGAGGATGCAAAACTTTAGTGACAAACCCATTGGGAGGAGATCCAATAAAGTTGATGTCGAGTGGACGCATGGGAGAACTTGAAGCGAGAGTTGAGAACTCAGTTCCTACTCGAGAACACAGAGTTCGTTGCAAAGAGGAAGTTGAGACAACTCCGCCAAAGTACTTCCATTCAAGACTATATGAAACAATTTTTCGTATTGATATTGGACATATAGGACATGTCCGAAAAGATAAGTTATTCAGCTTCCTTGATGGCTTGAAGCTGTTGACACAACAGGAATTGCATCCAAGGAATGTCACCGATGTAATCAGGGCAATTGCGGCCGTGAAAAGGCTCACTAACTTTGTTTCCTCGAATGACCCATGGAAAAAAGAAACAATGTTCAGGAGATCGCTCACTGAATTATGTTGGGAAACCTGGGGCGACATCACACACGTAGTGGATGAACAGAAAACAAACGTCTTAGATTTCCACAGAAAATAGTTTTTTATCGTCGTGCGAAGATTAGTGTGCAAAAACCCTCAAAACCGAAAACTCACGCGTGTTAAGGGATGTGTGTTACCTAGGGAGATCGTATATCCCTGAAAACCTGCAGATACAATTATGGGAGAGGATGAAGGAGGTCAATTGTCCTCTCTAGCGGTGATTCACATGGCAAGGGTTGTGAAGATGCTCCTCAAATCGTGGCTCAAATTTTCTCGCTGCACGCACCACGCAATCAAGAAGGGGCCGACTCTTCTTACTGTCCACACGCCCTAAACAGGGGCTGTTGGCTGAGGAGAGTGGGAGAAGAGAATATGAGGTGGCAGCCAAAAAGGGGTTTAGCTTATGGCCTTTTGGTTCTCTCCTATTTATAGAGGCCCACTGTCAACTTAACCTTAATGAATTTTGCACTATTGGGTACTGGATCTCCTTCCGACTACCCAAGCCTCTTAGATTAGTGGGTCTCTATCCAATAATCTCTCATTGGCTCTTATTGGATCTCATCCATAAGATCCAATAATTCAGGGGCTTATTGGATATCTAATAAAATAGGGGTTCCGACAGATATCTTATATTTGAACCTCTACTCGTCGCAATACCTATCATATGTGTGTGACCTTCTAGGCCCAATATCAAGCTGGCCGTAAGTCATACCTATCAGAACTCATTCTAACTCAGTGAATTATTATCTCTATAATAATTCACTCGACTCATCGACTGCGGACGTATTAGGCCACTACGCCGCAGTCCCCTAATGATACAAGGGAATCCAACCTATTAGACCTGTCTGTCCTCAGTTACCGTGTATCTATAGTTCTTATCTATCTAATATCCCAGAGATTGTATACCGGGCATGGTGCTGTCAGGCCCATACGGTCTGTACTCGAGTTTCGCTCTAATCGGATTCTCCCGAAGAATTCTTTCCCTCTCAATCTGAATAACCCTAGCCAGGGATTTGCTTGAGTAAGAACACATGTGATATTCCTCTCATGACACCGAGAGTTGATGATCCTCTATCGATACTCAATAGCCCTTGTAAGGTGGCTGCTACTCCCGATGATTGGTTGTGCTAGATCTGGAACTACCAGGCTAATAAGTCCAGTATCAAAGAGTGGAGTACTCATACTGGACATCCTTGGTGTTTCAAGTCTAAGGACCAGATACACCATTGGGATGACATAATTTCTGTCTGATAATGAGGTATCATCAATCATCCAACATTCCGTGAGCGGATCAATCAGTGAACTCATTCTCCAATGAGCACCAGCGTGGTATCCCTAGTGTCCTCACAGAGCAGCTATGAGACCAACTACCTCTATCATATGGACGAGTATACCACACACCAGTCTATCTGGTCATCTCGATGTCCCTCTTGAGTGACCTATGATCGAAATTATTTAGGGTTTGTATTTAAAGGCGAAGCTGTCTCATTATCGTGATCTCATCACGATCCGATTTCCATTGTATAGATCCATGAACATCATAATACATGTAATAGGCAATATAAAATGAGAAAAATGTCAAATAAATAATAAACAAAAAGAGTACGTATCATGTTATACGTGTCATCACTTACGTGATTGGCTTGCAGGGCACATATGACTAGCAAAATATTCTCGAGTAAAGGAGTTCAAGGGTGAACAAAGGAAGAAGAGTTCCCACAAAGGGTCAAGCTTAAAAGGAAAGTCCTCAAAATCTAGCGGATGCTTCTTGTGCGGAGGACTGTACATGGTGAGGGACTGTCCATAGAAACAAGCACCCAATGCTTTAACCCCCCACCACCACCACCCCACCCCCCTCGGCCCAAAATGGGCAAAGCCGTCGCTCCTAGTTCAAGTAGTTCGGAATCCGGCAACAGCGATGAGGAGTCGTAAGGACCCCGGATGGAAGCAATGTGTTTGTTAAATGCGTTACGGGGTCAAGTGAGGGAGAACTTGAAGATGAAGCCACAAAAAACAGGGAGCAGCGAGCTGATGTACGTGGACATCAAACTCAATGGCCGAACAACCCGTGCGATGGTTGACACAAGCACCACCCACAATTTCATTGCCGATAGAGAAGTAAGGCGACTTGGGCTAAACTTGGAGAAGAACCCAAGTCAGATGAAGGCAGTGAACTCGGAGGCTATGCGGATCTCCGGACTAGCAAAGGCAGTACCCATCAAGATCGGGACATGGAGCGGAAGCACAAATATGATGGTGGTGCCACTAGACGATTTCCAAGTGATTCTCAGAATGAAGTTTATGTATGCGGCGAAGTTGGTGCCAATGTCGTTCCTAAACTCCCTATGTCTAATGGGAGGTGAAGACCCCTGCATGTTTTCTATTTCTCGAGTAGTCAAGGACCGACTACTAATATTAGCATTACAACTGAAGAAAGGGGTGCAAAAAAGAGATTTAACCTTCGTGGTTGTTGTAAAGCTGGAGCCACTTGATGAGGAGGTCATTCATGAACCTGCTGTGGTGGCAAGCATTTTAAAGGAGTTCATAGATGCTATGTTGCCCGAGTTGTCAAAAACTCTGCCACCATGCAAAGGCGTGGATCATCATATCGAGCTGGAGTCAAGAGTGAAGCCTCCAGCGAGACCACCACATTGCATGGCCCCTCCAGAGTTGGCAGAGCGCAAGAAGCAATTAGATGAACTGCTAAGCGTGGTCTCATCCGCAGTTCAAAAGCACCATTCGGAGCTCCATTCCTCTTCCAAAAGAAACAAGATGGCAGCATTTGATTATGCTTCGACTATCAGGCCCTAAATAAGGTGACGATGAAGAAAAGTATCCCATCTTACTCATCACTGACTTGTTTGATCAATTGGGCAAAGCAAAGTATTTCTTAAAACTCGATCTTCGGTCGGGGTACTGGCAGGTGCACATTGCTGAAGGCAACAAAGTGAAGACTACCTATGTAACCAGGTATGGAGCATTCAAATTCTTAGTGATGCCTTTTGGCTTAACCAATGCTCTAGCCACATTCTGTACTCTTATGAACCAACTATCCAAGCAGTATTTGGACAAGTTTGTGGTCATCTACTTAGATGACATCGTCGTCCACAACCAAACGCTCGAGGTGCATGTTGAGCACCTTTGAACAATTTTCAAGGTCCTTAGAGAGAAAACATTATTCGTGAAAAGGGAGAAGTACTACTTTGCTTAGACGGAGACTTTGTTCTTGGGGCATTGAATCGGATGACGATTCCATTCAGATAGATAAATTAAAGGTGCATGCTATGGCGGAATGGTGAACACCAAAGGTGGCGGAGCTGAGATCCTTCCTTGGTTTCATCAACTACTATCGGTGCTTTATGTCTGGGTATTTGAAGCGCGCAACTCCACTGATGGAGTTGCTGAAGATGGAGCAGCCTTAGTGATGGTCCAACAAATGTGAAGCGACATTCCAAGATCTAAAGGCTGCTGTGTTGGAAGAATCGATGCTCAAATTATTGGACTATGGGAAACCCTTTGAAGTCCATACAGATGCTTCATACTTCGCTACTGGGAGAGTACTTATGCAGGAGGGTCACCGGGTGGCCTACGAGAGCCCTAAGCTCAACGAGACCAAGCGGCGGTATTCGATGCACGAGAAAGAGATGATAGCGGTGGTTCACTATCTACGAGTTTGGCGACACTACCTTCTCGGATCGTGATTTGTGTTGAGGACGAATAATATCGCGTTGAGTTACTTGCAAACTCAAAAGAAACTCTTCCCAAAGCAAGTACGATGACAGGACTTCCTAGCTGAGTTTAATATGGCAATGAAGTATAAGCTTGGAAGAGCAAATGTCGTGGCCGTTGCATTGAGTTAGAAAGTGGAGCTGGTGAATGCCATGCAGCTGGAGGGTGGAGGCCAAGCAAGTAAGTTGCACTTCAACTTCCTTTCTAGGATCTGGGATGGACTGCACAGTGATCCCCATGCAGTAACCCTGATGCAATCAAAGAAGGCAAGGCACGATGATTTTGGGGCCAATAGGGACTTGTCTACATAAAAGGGAATAGAGTTTATGTTCCTTGAGCAAACAATTTGAGGCGTGAACTCTTAAGAGAGTGTTACAATTCCCTTTGGGCTAGACATCCGGATATTCACCGAACATTAGCTCTCGTGGAGAGGGCCACCAAAGATGGAGACTAATGTGGAGGAATATGTTCGAACGTGTCTTACTTGCCAACAAGATAAGGTAGAGCAGTGGAAGCCGGTGGGAATTTTGAAGTCGTTGCCCGTATCGGAAAGGTCGTGGGTGAGCATTTCCTTAGACTTCATGTCAAGCTTGCTGGCAGTGGGGGGACTCGAGTCGATACTCGTGGTGGTTAATCGGTTTGCGAAGTATGCAACATTCATTGTTGCACCCCTACACTATTCAGTAGAGGAGGCAGCCAAGTTGATGATGAAGAATGTGGTGAAGTATTGGGGAGTCCCGCATAATATCATTAGTGATCGAGATGCTCGGTTCTTAGGACGATTTTGGACCAAGCTATTCAAATTGCTAAGGTCCAAGTTATACTTCTCCATAGGCCTCCACCGCCAGATGGATGACCAAACTGAAAGAATAAATTCGTTCATTGAGCAATATCTTCGGCACTATGTGAGTGCCAACCAACGGGATTAGGTTAAGCTGTTGGACATTGCCTAATTCTTCTACAACTTGTAGCGGAGCTCTGAGTTCAACAAGAGCCCCTTCAAAGTCATTAAGGGACAACAATCGTTGACTCCTCACACCTTGGCGATCGGGTATACCGAGAGTAGGCGTCAGCATATCACTTGGTGAAGGAATGACACTAAAATGCAAATATTGTGTGAGTTTACTTGGAGAAGATGACCAAAAAGATGAACAAGTGGGTAGACTTGGGAAGACGACCATAAGAGTTTAAAGTGGGCGACTTGGTGTTGGTAAAGCTTCAACCAACATCACTCTAGTTCTCCAGGCAAAAAGTACACAAGGGATTGGTGCACAAGTACGAAGGACCCTTCTCAATCATCGGCACGGTAGACAATATCTCCTACAAGTTGCAACTGTCGGTGTGGCTCAAAATTCACAATGTCTTTCACGCAAGCAACTTGAAAGCCTACCACTTTAGATTCGCAAGATGTTTCTTGAAGCATTCCAACTCGACTACCCCCCATTAGAGCCTCCTACGAGAAGCGAGTTGAAATAATTTTAGCGGAGCACAAGACAAAACTACCCGACGAAGTGGAGCAAACCGAATACCTGATGAAGTGACGAAAACTTTCTCGAACAGAAGCCAGTTGGGAGCCTGAAGATGCCCTACGACACGAAGTAGTCATCAAATCCTACCAACAAGTGTCGACGACGACATCGACAATTTAAGTGGGGGAGAATGTCACGAATAGTCATTGCACATCTGCAACATCTTCGCTCAATGAACCGTTTATCGCTTTTGCATGCTTGTTCAGATGCTTAGCAGCATGTTTTTCCTTGGTTTTGTATGTTTTTGCTTGAAAAATGTAAGCAACTATAGTTCTCAATGCTGTAGTGTAATTGCTTACCGTGTCGGGCAAAACTGCCCCAAAATGGCTTCGTTTTCACGTGCCATGGCCTGTTTTTTGCCGCCGTAGCCGCACGCGAAACGTTAGTCATCTCAGCACCATAGAACCCCTCGCGTGGCACCAGGAGGGATGGGGCTTCAGGATAATGTTGCACCTTGATCGGTGAACACAAGTTCGCACGTTAACTTGACGGGAACTTGCCATCGCGCCCGACACCCAGTGATCAATCATTTGTGGACTTGCGACTGTTCGTTTTGCCTTCTAAAGTCCTTGTTTTCTTTTTCCTCTCTTTTCTCTCTTGCACTCAAAGTGCTTGTAAAGCTTCTCTCTTTGCGAGATGTCAGGACTTGTCCATCGCTTGCTTTCGAACTAATCAACTTTCTCTTTTTACAGGTCCTACGGGACCTAAGCGAGGTTGTAAATTGGCTGATCCTTTGCGGACGCATATCACAAGGGTGCATCATGTCTTAGACAATCCCAACTAAGTCCGAGAAGTTGGTGCAAGGGTAACGATTTAGGCAACTCTTGTTAAGTCCGTGACTTTGTCGTAAAGGTGCCTCATGACTTAGGCAATTTCAGCTAAGTTCGTGACAACACGGTACCAGTATTGACTAGTATGTACTGGCCTGACTCGATTACCAAAACACGTCTGGTAATCGAAATGACGATCCTTGCTTGGAAATACACATTTTTAGGTTAATTTTTCTTCCCACCTTTTTTCTTCTTTTTGGGACTATAATGAAAGCTCATAATCAATCTATGATCACCTAGATTTGGGGTTGTTCACATCAAGTTATATTTTGTTTTATCTTTATTTGGAGCACTAGATTTAGGTGAGATTCTTTTATAGATACTTCATGATTTAAGGATTGTTGGATGGTTTGATTTAAGTATTTTGCAATGATCAAATAAGATTAGATTGGATTTGACTCCTTTTCCACTTGATCATCATAAGTTTAAATTTGTTGGTTTTTAACTAATCAAATAAGATTGGATTTATTAGGACTCTGTTTCATTATTGGCAAAGCACTTAAAAGGGGATGACAACTGGCCTAACGGGTGCAGAAAATAAATTTGTTCAGATTTTATGTCTTTTTAAGAGTGACTTTATCCCCTCTTTTGCAGTTTAGTTCATTCTACTTCTAATCGTTTCCTTAGTTCCTTGTCTTCCACCACTCCCTTCCTTCTTTCTTACATCTACTGTTGATTTGCTGCCCTTACTATTAGAGACCTACACATTGAGAAATCGCACCCTTCATGGAGAAAGTCTTTTGTAGATACAGTGTAACTGTTGTAATTCTTTTCCTGGTGAGACCTAAGCTTGTACTTGTACTGCCAATTAATCATTAATACCTCTTATCGTAGCGCACAGCATAGATCCTTGTTCTCCTAATCATTTTGATTTAAATTTTTTTTCTTATTTTTCAGTTTCTTGTAAAATCCTTTGTTGCTGTTAATCATAGTTGTTTGGGTTGAGTAGTCTCATTGGGACTGTTTCTTTTTCTCTGTGCTGAATCTTAGTTATATTTTGCTTACTAACTACCTGAGTTCTGCTCGACTTTGAATTTGTTTCTGTTCTCCATGCATCTACATAATAGGTCTGCATTAGTTGGCATCAAAGACATTGTGCATACATAATATTGAAATTCCTGTGTTAACTTTGTCTAGTTCACTTTGTTTTCAAACCTCTAGTTATCAACAGTAGTTCATGTTGTCTGATTATTTTAAAGTAGGTTTAATTACAAGGTTATTCTATGTATCACATACTAATAACTGAATTGATCATGCTTATTAGAAATTACTTGATCATGAGAATATCTTGTGGTGATTACATATGCTTGCTTTTCCAATGTTGCTAACATTTAGGAGAATTCACTTTATTCATATATTTTGGCAGGTATGCTATCGATTGCATGCAATCAGCTTGCTTAAAGGAAGCTAGAAAAAAACCAGATGGTTTATTGGCAGACGAAACAACACTTATACAACAAATTTTTGGTGGTTACTTGCGATCTAAGGTAATCTAATTTGTAAAATTTTCTTGTCTATGTTATTAAAACTGTTCCTTAGAAATATTTATTCATGACATTGTAGCTAGCTAACAACTAACTGGTTAGTGGTTGATGGTTAACTAATGCAGATAAGGTGCAGCAGATGTAAGGGCAAGTCTGAGCGATGTGAAAGAATGATGGATGTTACTGTTGAGATCGATGGCAACATTGCTACTCTTGATGAAGCACTTCTCCGTTTTACATCTATAGAAATTTTGGATGGGGAGAACAAGTATGAGTGTGACAGGTTGGTTTCTTTTTATGTTTTAGAATTGATCAAATTGGACATGCTCCATTTTTAACATCAGTCTTTGAATCAAGGTTTGCAATACTGCATGATTCAGTATGGATGAGTGATATTTACTGCATTGACAGGTTACAGGTACACAGATCTGTGAAAACTGGGTGGTACATTTTGGGACTGATGTGGTACAGACTACAGACCCTGTACTGCCTGGTACCTTTGGTACATGGTCGGTACCACTTCGTACATGGACAGCACTATCTGGTACAGGGCTATGCAGGCTCTGTACCACTTTGTTTTCTCTAGTCTTTTTAGTGTTTTTTTTTAAATCAATACATACAGGCGTTCTGACATTCATACGCCTGTTACAAATTGGTACCGGGCTTGATACAGTACCAATACGCAAAATTAGGAGCCTTGCTTTGAATTACATCTTTAGCGGATGAAAAAGAAACTTTGATTATTATTACGACAGTTTCTTCCCTATGAGCATATTCAACTCATAAGTATAGCGCTTTAAATATTTCAATACTATTCTAGCTGGTATTTGAGTATATGGCATAATGGGATAGAGAAATAGCCCGAGCAAGGGAAATATGTAAAGTCTACAATGAGGATTTTCAAGGGTCAGTTATGCTACATTGACAATGATTTCTGTTGGCCAACTTAACATGCCTTGATGATATTTCAGATCCTGAAGTCGTGACAAATACTACTGGTCATTAGGGCTCTATAAAGAAACTTGTATCCCCTCACGAGTCAGCAAAGAAATCAGAATTACAAAAAAGATACCGGATGGTACATCACAACTATGTTTAATTTATTACCATAATGAAGTATCTTCAAATTGAGTTTCAAGGTCTCTCCTGTTAAGGTTGGTCTGCAACCTGGGTGCTTAAGTCAGTTGGAGTGGCTTACATTTAACATGAAGTTCATAAGAAAATGATTAGTTAAGACTAATTCTTTTTCCCCTAAATATAAGCTTTGCCATGCAAATCAGATATGACCATGACCACTGTATTAGATCCTGATTGGTTATATTCTTCTGACCATAATGATAGTGACCAAGGTGATTGCCAGCTCAATTTTTTTATGTGAAACTTGTTCTGACATAGCCCATCCTGACCTAGAGGGGACACAAATTTTTACATCATGGTGAATTCTGCATTCTAATGCGAGTATTTTGATATTCTTTTACATGTTCTGCTGCAATGATAGCGTTAACTATAAACTAAGAGACATTTTTTTTGGTTATCTTATACTGCATATTTTCTATTCTTATAAGATGCAAGTCTTACGAGCGAGCAAAAAAGAGATTGACAATACTGGAGGCTCCCAATGTTTTGACCATCGTGTTGAAACGATTTCAGGTAATTTCTCATAAGCAAAACCTTTCACTTCTTATAGATGTATTCAGCTTTTAAATTAGTAAAAGTGATTCTGCCAATTTGCTCATTGTTTTATTTGGAATCAGTATCTTTCTCTATCGTCAATTTTGTTACTTAGATTGTCTTTTATTCTTTATGCAGTCTGGTAAATTTGGCAAACTCAATAAAGATGTTCGGTTCCCCGAGTACCTTAATTTAGCTCCTTACATGAGCGGAGATGACAAGTCCCCTGTTTACCGTCTGTATGCAGTAATTGTTCACATAGATGTCATGAATGCTTCCTTTTCTGGTCACTATGTCTGCTATGTGAAGGATACGCAAGGCAAGTGGTACGAGACCAATGATAGTGAGGTATTCTTCTTGTTAAATTCTTGCCCTGATTGAAGGGCCGGTTTTTACAAACTTATTAAGGTACTAAATGGAGAATGCATTAAATCTTGTTGGAATCATCTAAATTATTCTAAGCAAATTGTCATATTTGATTTGGAACAGAGCTACAATATGTTTTTAGTTCTATGTTTTAGTTGGCAACTATAACTTCACGTAAAATGATGAAGATAGTGCTTATTACACAATATAAGAGTGATTTATGCAATAGAAAGTTACCTCTTATATCTTCAAAGCCTATGTTTCGTAGTTGCTCATCGTAGTATAATGACGGTTCAAATTGCATATTCTTTATCTTTGCTTCATTTGATCTTCCTAATGATCATGTGACCTTTCATAAACTTTTGATACAATCCGTAAAATAAAACAAAGCTATGGATGTCATCATGGTGTATATGTTTATCTAACAATGAAGTACCTTGATTATTTTTATTTTTTGCTCAGGTAAAACCCATGGAGCTTGATAAGGTCTTATCGAAAGGTGCATACATGCTTCTTTATGCCAGGTAGAGTCAAATGTGCTTTGCATTCTTTGATTCGATTGGGTTTCTTAAATTCTCAGTGAAACATTTAAAATTAGGTGTTCGCCACGTGCTCCAAGCTCCGTAAGAAAAGCAATGGCCCAGGATCTTCCACACGCAAAGAAGCCCAGAAGCAAGGAAATCAAGGGAAAGCCTGGTGGTTCATCGGTTGCACATTACCTTTACCCACCTCGGATAATTGGTGACCAGTCCAGTTCTCACTCATCAGATATGTTGAGTGAGAGACTCCGTCTTCCCTTGATTGATTCTTCCAGCGACAGTTCCTCTCTTTTCGATGAAGGTTCCTCCTGTAGCACAGAGAGCACAAGGGACTCGACAAGTTTTGAAGAGTACTGGGAGCACATGTCGGGAGAATCGGACAGTATCAACCTGAATAGCCCCCTAAGAATCTTTGAAGATTCTGATGGATTCGCTCATTCTCCTCGGGGATCGGTGCGTTCCTCAAAAGCAGTCTTAAATGGATCACTGCCTGATCTCCCCAGCAGCAACGATTCTGGGTCGAATGCTAGTTGTTCCGGCAGGGAAACCGATCAAGTGGAGGCTGAGCGGTACGACCGCATCAAGCATGACAGCAATGGGAACCCATCCTCACTGTATTCTGATGAAAGAGAACATTGTATAAACTCGACAGAACACACTAGGACGTTAGTGACCGACTGGATTAGCCCAAATAATGTGAAGTCTGGTATATTATTGAGAAGACCGACTAGTGAAAGAACTGCCCAAACATTTTATTGATCTGTTTGGGTTGTAGAGAAAATTAATTAGGTTGTATTATGGGCAGTTTAAAGGAAATGGAAAAAGGGAAGATAGTAGGTTTTTTTTGGTCTCTTTCTACGTTAATTATTGTCCACAGCTCTTGTTTTCTCTGAATCTACAAAAGATTATATCCATTACATGTTCAACAATACCCTTTCAAAAGTCTTGTTACTTAGTTTTAATTTTCTTATTATGAACAAAAGGTACTCACAAATGATTTAAAAAAGAAGATGTAGTTGAAGAGACTGTTTTATATAATGCCAATTGTTTAGTTATCGATTTAGGTACTATACTGATGCAGCATATTTAGTATACTCCCTTGTCTTGTGCTCGGAAGCTAGCGTGATAGTAACTGCATGTCACGTGTTGAATTTAGATTAATAAAAATAATAATAACCATATCTTGTGATAAACAACTTGACTTGATTGATAGATAGTTAGATAGATTCTTCCATATAACGTCGTCATTTGACTTGATAGATCGATAGTTCCATATTGCTGGGCGTGCATTTATTACAAGAACCGTGTAGCGTTGGGTGGTTTCCGGTTGAATTGGCTCGTTGACCTCGCGCATCGCATCTCGGTCAAGGCCTTGCCATCCCATCCGCCAGAGGATCTAGAAATCATCCGACACAGCTCGTGGTGTACCGACGACGATAACTTGGCAGGTGAGCCTGATTAGATTGACTTGACTTGCTGACCTAACACCTCGAGTCAACGTCGATGCTCCACAAACCATCGGTCGATCGGATCAGGTACAACGACTCCTCGATGCGTTCGATTCGCCCTTTTAGCCTTGTATCGATCGTCATACTAATCCGATTCCAAGTCAGCAACGGCGTGATGCACCCAAATTGGAACGTGACAAAGGGACTCGAGTCAAAGCTGGATGGACGGGCCCCACACGGAGTGCATTGTCCAGGTCAACGAACCCCACGTCCACGTCAAGCTTGGACGTGGCAGCGGACCAATTCCTCGTTCCCTGGCCACCTTCCGATCCATGGTTTTCGGTCCATCACTTCCGCCATCAATTTCGAGTGTGGCGAGTTAATGATTTCTGGAATTTTCTTTTGATTTATTCGGGGGGGGGGGGGGTCTTTTTCGTCTTCTCGATAAATATACAGTAGCATATCACATCAAATTTAAGAGATCCAAACATGGTCCGTGGTCGTGGGGACCACGCGTTTTGAGCCAACCATGTGTTTTGCCCACAGTTCATCGTGTCTGCGTGGAGATCAGCAAGAGGGGAGTCGTTGGTGGATTCGACAGGTCACACTAAAGGCGGGGGGGTGGGTCCCCGCTGACCCCACCGAGGCTCGGTCCAATGAACGTGCCCAAGCTTCTTTCATCAGCTGTCCTTTCATGATATGTCCACTTGCCAAATAACGCCATTTTTGACCTTGTGCACCGACCTACCTCTCAATCAATTTGTGTGTGTGTGAGAGATAGAGGGAGAGGATGTAATTTGGGATGCAAATTGGTGATCTGCATTGAAAGAAAGAGACATTTTAGACATCGATCTCCATAGATATTCTTAAAATCTTCAATGTAAGTAAGTCACTTTTTGTAAGAATAAATGAAAGGTATATATTAACAAAATCTTATATGTATTTTTGAAAGGAAATTTGGGTTATCTGCAAGTCTATTACAGTAAGTGCTTTATTCATATGTATTTAATTACTTATAGGTGCCTCCAAAATAAATAAATTATATATATATATATATATATATATCCATTTATGATTGTAAGGTTGACTTGGTCTTCCATTTATGATTGCTATCTGAAACTAATTGATGCCATTCACCATTGATTCATGGGTCAACATAATTCACCATCTAAGTCAAAAATATTTGTTCTATTTATGGCAGTTTCATCCACCATGATCTAGATTTAGTGGTAACATTCTGTGCATCTATAATATATGTATATATATATATATATATATATATATATATATATATATATATATATATATATATATATATATATATATATATATATATATATATATATATATATATATATATATATATATAATAGATGATTAGATGATGCAATCCACATACATGAAAAGATTTACTAAGCCAAGGGCTACATGTTCTAACATTTTGGGTTCCCATAAATGTTCCTAGAAATGTTGTTGATTTGAAGAAAACTAGTGAGGCATTATCCTCAAAGCACTTTGTTTGGGGTATTTTTTGGAGGATAATGAGTTGCTTATTTTCACATAATTGAAGATGAGAGAATAGTTTATGGATGTCATCGTAGGATGTTTAGAGAAAATCATATGTGAAGAGAAGTCAAAGAGATGAGATTTTGGATGTTTAATCTTCTCTATTTGATTTATACTCAAAATAATAAAAGAAAAATACGTTGACATACTCAGATAATTATTCTAATGTGTATCTAACGATGATGAAGCTGGGCATCAGTCCCTGTAGCTGCCTTTGTTGACGACAAATCTTAGTGGTAATGGAGATAGGAGACAAAGATTGGCCGATGCATAGTATCCAATTTGTCTTTTTTAGCCCACTTATTCGAAGGTATTGTGTGCATGCAACCTCATCAGTTCAAGTGAGAACAGTGCACCTGCAGTAGCCCTTCCAATCCATTGGTTTCTGACATGCATGGATCCAACTCTCTCTCTCTCTCTCTCTCTCCCATTCTTCCCCCTTTCTCCATGCATCTAACCATTTGCTGACATGGAACCTTGAAGTCTCCTCCTCCTCCTCCTCCTCCTCCTCTCTCTCTCTCTGGCTGGTAATTGTTGTGGAATCTCATCAGATGAACAAGTGAATCAGTTGTTTCATTTGGGTACGATGAAGACATGATACATGAATCGGACAAGCTCGACATAGATTTATATGTCATGTTGAAGGAGTAAAATTCTGCTAGAAATATGAGCTTGACTTGAGCATGTTTACTGTACAAAATGGAGTACTGAGCACTTAAACAGTTGCATTTAATCCACTGATCGGATCACCTCAGGCAAACCTCAGTATCCAACACAAAGCTGATCTTATCATACACAAACCTTAGCAGATTTGGTCTGCCAACTTTGAAGACACATATCACTTGGATTCTACAGATACTTTGTTCCAAATATCATTTGTCATACAAGTTGAAAGCACATATCAGTAGACAAGTTTTAATAGATTATTGGTAAGTGCTTCTTCTCTTGATTAGTAGGTTGCAATGTTTGCTATTTGTCCTTTTGAGTCAGTGCTCAGAAGAAGTTTGGATTAATTAGGGATTTCTCTAAGTATGGTTTAGAAGAGAAATTTCTATATACATATATTATGTTGGGGAGAAAGAAATTATTGATCTAAGATTTATATGATTTGATACTTTTTTTTTTATTTATGTCAATGCAAAATAATATGAGATATATATATCTTGAGTTAATCCCGACACAAATAGAATTCTCCTTATACATCATCTTCGACCGACTAAGAAAATCTTAGAGTACTCAAAAGTATTTTCTAATATTCTCAATTAATTTATTCCTAAGAATATATGGAAACAATAAATTTTAAGATTTTTCTCTCAATTTCTTTTTATATTTGGATTCTTTATCCTTCGAATGAACTCATTTTAGGATTTTAAAAATACTTACAAAACCTATAATAGATAGATTATGTTTCTCAAGTCAACCACACAAGAGACAAAGATGGTGTAGAACTCCAAATCTAACTTCTCAAAAAGTTCAATTTTATACAAATATACTTTATTATTTTAGGAAATATATTAATAGTCTCAAGAAAATAAACGAAAACAAAATCTTACTTTGTTTTCGTATTTGCATAAAAACAATTGGACTTATTTGCATTAAAAGGAGGCTTCTTTTTTTACCAAGAAATAGCATTAGTAATTTGCAGAAGTGCAATTTGTTATACAACCAATTAGATCTCAAACTACCAAAATTAGTTAATTTCTATAATAACAAGCATTTAATGAAAATAAATCCAATTTCACATTTGTTTGTGGAAAATATATAATTAGCTAATAGTTGGTGATTTTGAATATGATGGATGTATTTTTGTTAGCTTCTTCTAAGATACAAATCCTGTATTCTTATCCACCACAAAATACAAAATAGGACAATAGAGTGGCTCATGTGGAGACAAAACATAAGGGAAAACCCCCCATCTCTCTCTCTCTCTCTCTCTCTCTCTCTCTCTCTCTCTCTGTGAAATGTCAAAAGGTCCACAAGCAAAGAAGGGAAGGCAGTGAGAAAGAAAGCTCAAAATATAGAGAGAGTTCACCAACTACCAGCCTCTGCCCTCTTCTCTCGTATCATCTCCTCTCTCTGCTCACCCTTCCTTTTAAGTTTTCCTTGCATCCTTCTTTTAAGACCCCTCTCCTCCATCCCATTCAACCCTGAAGGACCCACCCCTCCCTACTATTCTAACCATCAATCAAACACCTCTCTCTCTCTCTCTCTCTCTCTCTCTCTCTCTCTCTAATTGCTCTCAAAGTGCAACCGCAAACAAACATCCCCTCACTACCATTTCCTCCTTTTTCTTCTCCATCCGTATACTGTTCTACATAAAAAAAAAGGCCCTCTGAAGTCTTCCGCTACAGTTTCTTTGAACTGTTTTATGTTCTTAGGTTTCTCACCGGCAACATGAAGGACAAGCTCTTCCAGCACCATTATCTTCAGCAGCAGCAGCAGCAGCAGCAGCAGCAACGGCAGCCGCAGCAGCAGAAGAGCCTGTCTGATGAAGTCGACAGCGGCAGGAGCAGCGGGGAGAGCAAGAAGCCAAAGCTCGATGAGCAGAAGGAGAAAACAAGGGGAGATGGATCGACAATCGAGGTGGTCAAGAGACCGCGGGGGCGGCCGCCGGGGTCCAAGAATAAGCCGAAGCTGCCGGTGGTGATCACCAGGGAAGCGGAGCCCTCGGCGGCGATGCGGCCGCACGTGCTGGAGATCCCCGCGGGGCACGACGTGGTCGACTCCCTCGCGGGGTTCTCCCGCCGCCGGAACCTCGGAATCTGCGTTCTCTCTGGCACCGGCGCCGTCGCGAACGTCACGCTACGCCAGCCGCACCTCGGAGGGGCGCCGCTGTCGGCGGGGGCTCCGGCCACGATCGTGTTTCGAGGGCGGTTCGAGATCCTGTCCATCTCGGCCACGTTCCTGCCCCCGGCGATGGAGGCGCTGTGCCCCGCCGCGGCCGGCGGGCTCTCGATATCGCTGGCGGGGCCGCAGGGACAGATCGTGGGGGGCACGGTGGCAGGGCCACTGGTGGCCGCGGGGATGGTGGTCGTGGTGGCGGCGGCGTTCTCGAACCCCACCTTCCACCGGCTCCCGGTGGAGGACGACGTATCGGTCTCCGTCTCGGTCTCCGGCGGAGGCGGTGGCGACATGGAGGAGCACGAGCAGCACATGTACACCCAACAACAACCTCAGCGGCAGCAGCAGCAGCATGATCATAGCCAGCGGCGCCACCAAGGGCCGTCGCCAACGGCTGCAGTGTCGAGCGGCATGTCTCTCTACAGCAGCCACCTCCCATCGGACGTCATTTGGGCGCCCACCGCCCGCCCCCCACCCCCGCCGCCATACTGAAGCTTCCCTCCATTCCACCCCTCTTTGTTTTCCCTACTCCAAGACTCCTCTCTCTCTCTTTCTCTTTCTCTCTCTCTGGTCATGATCTTAATAGTCTTTAGACAAGATTTGATGCTCTCTTAGCTTTCTTTGGTCGGGTGTCATAGTTACGGCATTGCGGTAAACAATATTGAAACTTAGTTCTCAGGTCGAATTTATGTATCTGTAGTTGTCATCCTGCTTCTCTTGTATTAAATCTGTACTGTCCTTTTGGTTCAGCATATGGTTCCCTCCTTGAGTTGGTGATGGCTCCGCACCAGAGAGAATTCTCATGCGATAGAGCCGGTTGCATGCGTGGATGCGAGTAAGATCGCCTTGCCACCTTTCTGTAGGTGTTTTAGGGGACAATGTTGTGGTGCTCTTCTTGTGTTATCTTTCTTTAATCTTTGGGGTTATAATAAAAGGGAAAAAAAGAGAGAGAGAGAGAGTTGAATGGCTAGGGTTTCTTCTTCCGAGTGGGGTCGGAGAGCCGGAGTGCACCAGGGGAGATACGCACGCGATCTGCTGCTTGCTCGATCTCCTCTCCCTCGCCTTTTTCGTCTCTCTCGCTGCATTCTTCCCTGCGTCTTCTTGCTTCTGCGCCGAGCGGTACGCATCGCTGAGGCATCGTTGGCAGAGACGAGAGAGAGAGGGAGAGAGAGCAAGTGCGTACTTTTTGACTTGAATGGCTTGGGGGATAGGCTTTAACCTCGGGGAAGAAAGGTGGGAGGAGTGCCTTAAAAGCAGCAAACCATCAAAGCGGAGAGGAAGACAAAACAAAACCTACTTTCTTCTTAAGCGGTAGAAGGTTGTACTTTGCCCTTCTGAACATATCTACGAGGAAAGCAAAAGCCTTGAACCGAAATCATGCACAACCCTTCCTTCTCTCTCTCTCTCTCTTTTCCTTTTGGCGAGATCACTGCGGGCGGTAGAGTGGATTCATTGCTTGTTTCATGTGTCAGCTAGCCGGGTTCAAAAGAAGCCTCTTCTGCAAGCAAACCTGTGGCAGAGGCATGACTGGCTTTGCTTCCAAGTTCCATCTCATGCAGCAACAGCTAGCCTTGCCTTCTCTTCGGAAAGGGAGGAGGAGGAGGAGGAGGAGGAGGAGGAACATCAGATGACTGCTGGATCCCACATGTTTGCCTTCCTTTCCATCAACACTGGATGACTTCAGTAGCGAAGTGTGTGTGTGAGAGATGATTGTGATGATAGCGTTTCTCAAGTAGTTCATGTGCTTTTGGGGTTTGAGGACGATCATGTCGACTTTTGTTCAGGAGCCGATCCACACACGACTCCTCCACTCTTTCTTCCTCTTCTTACTCGAGCTCTCAAGCAACACAATGCGAACTTACACTCGAACAAGCCATGATCTTCACCTGTATCTCCTAAATCATAGAAGACATGTTCGTCGACTGCCTTTTCCTCAAAAGCTTAGTGGTAAATGGTCACTCCAAAATATGCCATATAGCTGCATAAGTGATCTTGGTATAATATGTGTTAGCAACCTCTCTAGGAGATGATGGAATGATAGCTCCACGTAAAAGTTCTCTTATTTTATATATATATATATATATATATGTGGGAATATTACTGATTAGGAGTCGAAGGAATAAAGAATTCAATCGAGCACAAAAACAAATGCAAGTGACCAACAAGTTAGCATCCCTAAAGCTATATTCTACTAGAAAACAACACTAAATATAAGCTCTAACAGTAACTAAAAGCTTTGAACTCAAAGCTCCAACATTAAGTTGGTGGAGAAATGATTTGTTGAGTCTCTAAGAACTATGAAATTTACTTTCATTCATTCTTCTCTTTTTTGTGTACTTATAATCCTTATTATGTAATGCATTTAAAACACCTATACGATATTTGCATGATAATGAAAACAAATGAATCATGTTCATTATTTTTTTCCCTTTTGTTAGACAATAGCAAACATATGATAGGCTCAAAATCCAACAAAAAACAAAAAAGAACTTTGAACCTATTAAATTTAAGTGGATAAACTGTGGTTTCACAAACCAAATGGGCAAATGGTTATAAGCAACCCTAATCAACTTCAAGACATTATTCATATTTCATGTCTATCAAATGACATAAATGTACTTGCAATTTTCATCCATTTATGTTAATTAAGATACTAAGAAATTGGCATTCCTGTCCCTCTAAGACTGACCTATTTCATGTGTCAAACATAACCAGTACTTAGACTTTGATGAAAAGATCATTAGTTTAATTTGTGTTTGAATCACTGCCCCCTTCTATATAAAACCTAAAACTGTCCAATAATCATCTTTTTTATTTTTTATTTTTTATTACAAAGGTAAGTAGTGAAGGTAAAATTTCTATCAAAGTCTTTCTTAGTCAACCTTCAAAATATATTTGGTACATTATCATTAAATCAATGTTTAAGGTATAGTAATTTTATAATTAGAAGAGACTATACTTCTTGTTGTAGTATTGTGGAAATGAATGGTAGAGAACTAAAGAAACAAACTGTTTTTCATCTCTGTATTAAGATAAAATTCATGTTACATATTGAAATATTAAATCAAAATTCATCTTAGTAAAATTAGGCTAACATATTGTTATTATATGACTGACATATGATTTTGTATATAAGAGAGAAAATGATAATGAAAAAAAAATTATTTTAATGCCACTCTCTGATCTATAAATAATGAAGCCTACTGTTATCTTTGAATTCCACCACTATATAAGATGAAGAAATCTTGGCAAACATACAGTGATGATTTATACATTCCCATTGATGTGACTATTTGCACTGATTCTTCACCTTTTAGTCAGAATAATCAAATATTTCTTTCTCTTTTCTAATAAGAAAAAGAAAACCTTTAGCTGTTGTGTGATGGACAAAGAATCTCTTTTTGACACCTTTCGATTGTTTGATTTCATGGAGAATATTTACCCCTCGAATTAACCTTTCAAGTGTCATGTTTCCTCTTATTTCTTATTGTAAGAAAAGAGAACTTTGAGCATTCCATGTGTTCGATAAATTGCCAAGAGTGCTTTGTCTTTTTTCTTTTTTTTCTTCAGAGATTAATAGTAGGAAAATTTCACTTAGGCGAAAGGTAGACTGCATCAAAACTAAAATTTATGATTATATACTCATGAGAACCTTATGAGTTAATTTTATGTTTATCTATTTCTACTAATCTTAATCTATGAATAATTATTTTGTATTCGAGCCCTTTCACTATATTCGGTTATAATACTAAATATCATGATCCGAGTCTGATGAGATAATTGATCTATTAACTTTATTTAGTCTAAATTATTTATCAAAATATCTAGATTAAAATTTATAATAGTACACTCACTCATTATTTCTTTATAAGTTAATCTTATTTAATCGAGATGTTACACGTGTTTTTATTAACAAACATGTAAGAAATTTACTATTCATATAAAGTATATAAGAATTTTAATATTCATTTAGTGAGTTTGGAGTTAAGACATATTTTATATAAAAAAATAGTTTTGTAATTACTGATTTAATAACAAAATATTTTCTAAAATTATTTCACTAATGTCCAATAAATTCCGTCATATTGAAAAGATGATGTAAAAAAAAAAGACCATATTATAATTATTAGGTAAGTTGTAAAATATTCTATCAAAACTATTTATTTCATTCTTTTTTTAATCCCAGTAGTGAATTTTTTAATAAAAATCCTTTTTTTTTCCTTGATTAAAATGAATCGAATACATATTCCACCTCCTCCTGTAATCTTCTAATCTCAGGAGTTGATGTGATCAATTGTCGATGACAAAAATGATAGAGCAAAAAGTGAGCCGAACGGTCATGAAAAATCATTTAGAAAGTTTTTATAGAGTTTGTATTAGGATCGGAATCATAAAAAATATAATTATTATCCATAGTAAAGCATCCAAGTTTGACTCTTAAATTAAATGTAACTTTAACTATTTGGGATCATTTACAATTACATTGATCTTTTATCGTCACATATATAAACAATTATATATTTAATTAAATTTAAAATATTTAAATTCTTATTTTTTTAATTTTTATTTATTTTTTGCATCTAACATTTCTTTTTATCACTAATATTAATTATTTTATTTATTTAAACTTATTATATTTAAAATAAAAAAATTAATTAAAATTTATGTTCATGAAATCTGATACAATTTTATGTTGATTATTAGTGATCTAACAAAACCCTTCATCTTTTTCATATCGTCATTTCATAAATTCTAAAATTTTAGAATAATTTTTTTTGCTTATATCGTTACTAAGACTCTTGTCGGTGTCAACAACCTTAAATCGTAGTCTTGGGGCCAATGCGGTTTGGTTCGGGTTCGAATAATTAGGGATCTTCCTGAGCGACCCTTGAGACTATTGAGGTGACCGACTGCGGTGGTCCGATCGCGACGAGACGGTCGTTTCCTCTAGAAGGAAACTCCTCGCCTGGGCACGTGGTGGGAGGCGCTCCGTCTTCATCCCTACACATAGGTCGGGTCGGGAGGCTCGACCCGACCCCTCCGACGATCAAATCAGTTGATAGTCACAAGGGGTTTTTATCTTTGTTTTCCTCCTTCCTCTCCCTCATTCTGAGCGCGAGGGTTTTTATAGGGAAGGTTACCGTTGCCTGATGTGCCCGCTTGCAGGGAGCAGGATCGTACTCCTGGTAACGTCTGATACCGGTGTTGGCATGGCGTGAAGGACCGGGCTCGCATAGGATGTTAATGTGCCTTGATCGACGTTCCGATCTGTTTTGACTAAGCGCTGTCAGGTCAACCGAGACGCGAGACATCATCCGGGCGCAACTGACATTAACTTACGTTCTGTTGCCATTATTGCCGTCATCAACTCTAAAATAGATAGTTTATAAATAAAATAATCCATTCGTATTTTTTTTATTCTTCCTAAAATTTTTTAAAAAGTAAATATATTTTTTAATTAAGAATTATAGGAAGGACGGTCAATCGTAGCCGTAAAGACCGTGAACTTCCCGACGTCCACTGTGCTATCGTTGCACGAATCTTAAGCGAGTTGACCCCTTAAAAGGTTGACGACGACTCTTCTGCAGTGGGTGTGTGTGGCCTCGCGCGCCGCCGTGTTGTGTCGGCTTCGTTCTCTCGTCGTCGCGTGGGCGGTGCGTGGTGGATGGAGTTGGACCGACACGTACGGCACCACGAGAGGACCGGCCCGGGGTGGCCATCACGTCCCTCCGTTAACCTAATCCACCACGGACAGCGTGAGCGGCCGAATCCAATGCCTCCATCCCTTCGCCCGTCCCCTCAACCCCACCCCTTTTCTCCACCCCCACATCATGTCGGGTGCTTTGAACTTGGCGGTCTCTCTCTCGTATGCGAAGAGTCAAATAGAGGACATGAATTGAATGCTTGCATATGGCATGAGGAGCGATTTGTGTCAGAGGTATCACGTCTTACAGTGTTTTGCCTGAGGAGACCATCTCGCTGGATCTGAGAGATCCGCACCAAGTTTTGGGTAACGCAAGGTCGTTCTCGGGACCCCTTGTGGATCAATCTGCAGTCTGCATCACTGCAACAGTTCCGTATTACACAAGATCGATCTCTCTCTCTCGCTCTCTTTGCTTCTCTTGCAAGTTGGGAGCTCCGCAGGCCCACCACGCCTGGGACGACCACTGCAGGTCATCATCGTGCCGACCACCACCACAAAGGAGGACTCGGCCACTTGGTAGGGGCCATTGCATGGATCGGCATGTATCCTGACCTCACAGTTTTAACTAGATGACCCGTCTTCATTGTGTCAGCTGCCCATCGTCTACAGACCTTTGCCTTCACTACCATTTGCTTCTTCTTGTCCTCAATTGGTTGGGGAGTAAAAGATTTTGTTTTAAGAATAATCTTGTGACCATCCAACTATTCTTTGCTACGATTCCAAAACTTGCTTTACAAATCAAAACAAAAGATTTTGTTCCTTTACATTTTAGTTTCTAGCATAAAAATTTTGAATATACCACCATATTACATTTATTTGTATATCCAAATTTTAATTTGAGTATACATAAAAAAATTGAGTGGCAGATGATAAAAGATACTTTGGATGATCGATAGTGATCAATTGGAACATGAACATATATCTCAGGTTCGAATTCAAACATGAACATAAATAATATATTTCCGACCACTTTTAATTAATAAATTACAATATGAACATAGAGATCATACGGGTTTAATCGAACATGGAAATGAAGCAGGTATATCATGATTAGATATTAAGAACTCATCAAGAATTCGATTAGTACTGTACAAATGCATGCCAAAGGTACTAACTCAGCTGCCATGATAATTGTTTCTTAACCAGAAAGGCTAAGTAAGAACTATGGATTACTTGCCATATCGAATACAAACATTGCGCAACAGATCAGAGTGATATTTGTTGAAAAGGAAAACCTGAAAGCTTATGTTAACTCAGACAGAATGTAAAGAATAACAAAACTAGTGATAACTTTGCACAATTCTGGTTTAAAGTGTAATCAATAATATGTCAATACCTCCCAGTATCAAGATAGTCGAAACATCCTCATGTGCACTACTTTGAAGTAGCAACTTGCAATGGTCAGTTAATTGCTCAAGTAGAGGTAGTGAAAAATGAAATCAAACGGGAAGTTTCACCTGTCTCAACTTTGTAGATCCGAAAACAACATTGCGTTTCATTTCATTTATAATGAATATTTTCTTCAGCAGAAGACCTCAGTCTCATTCAAAAATTGTGAACCTCCCATTGAGAATTTCTTTGTTCTCAAGAAGAAAATGAACTGAAATGGGAAGTTGCATTTGCATCGCAGACATATTTCTGTAAAGAAAATTGATCTTGGTTTAACTAAGTCTCATCCAAAATTTTGAAGCTTCAAGTTGAAATTTTTTGTCCTCACAAATAGTACGACGCCAGTGTAAACTACAGTGGCAGCTATTATAAGTACCCCAATGTAGACACACATAGTTGCAGCACAAAGATAAAGGTACCTGTTGGCATTTTCAGAAACCAAAACAAAATTGAGTTGCATGATTGGCAATGGCTTAGAATAAAGATGAGAAAAAAAAGTGTATCGAACACAGCTTACTTACTAAATAACACTAAAAAGAAAATACAATTCAAAAGTTGTCCCACATAAAACAAAACACAAATATGTAATGCAGGAAAATTGAAAGGTTTAATTAGTCAATTTTCTTTCTCCAAATAGGACTACCATCTCTGCAACATCTATGTGCAGATTCAGCATGATTTGAATCCTAAAGCTGATCATAAACCAAATGATTGATCCTCTGAAACAGATTTACTAGTGAACCAAAAATAATATGGAGTTTGACTCAGATTAGACTCGTGGACTCAGATTTACTAGTGAACCAAAAATTTTAGACTCTTGGACTGGACCAAGCCTAAAATTGATTCGCTTCTTACCTATTAAGTTCGTACTACATCACATGATTTTCATGTTAATTTCAGAACCCTTTATCTATATGTGACTCATCCTCTATACCTATTTGCTAAGAAATAACAAGCAGTTGAAGGAAGAAATGCACAATGGATGATGCATTCATCATCAGTTGCAAAAAAAATTTAAAGAAAAAATCACATGGTATATTGGAATAAAACTTACTTTGGTGAGAAGACACTCCAAACAAACAAGTGGTTTCTCATAAGCAGCAATGTGATGGTGAAAGCAACCAATACAACTGAGTTTAAGACCAGTGGAAGCAAACAAGGAAATCCAATCAATAGTTGTAATATACTGCTCCACCTTAAATTACTTGGAAATAGGCCATTCATATCCTTTAGAGAAATGTATATCAGCATGCTCAGAAAAGACAACAGAGGTGATGCATGGGTAATAATGAACATCAGAATCCCGGAAAGAACAGTTGAATGGCTTGAGATGCCCTACAGTTAAATTAACAGCAGTTAGAAGGAGGACTACCAAAGGATAAAGACCGTGCAATGATCTTTGAAATTTTAACTGCACGGTATAGAGAAATTACTATAAATGCCCCAGCAACATCAATAGTAGCCAGGCTGTTACTGTTGCCCAGACCAAAATGACCTGCCATTCCCAAAAAGAGCATTGCAACAACCTGCGAACAACAATAAAATATCTTACTAATGCTACTGAGCCATGTAGACGGATCCATCATTAATTATGATCTCTAGTTCTCTACTTCCAATTGCAGTACTAAACTAATTTTGGGGGCGGGAAAAAAAAGCTTATGAAAACTGACCTCAATCCATTGCTTGTGAAGTGATCCGTATGATGAAAAATAGATAATGCTGGCTGTTTCTTGTAAAAAAATCACCAACAGAGGAATAGCATTTACTGGCTGCTGTAGTAGCAGCTGTAAAAGACACCAAAATACCATGCATGTGGTTCCAATCAGGTATGTGCAATGTCCAATTCCCCATTGAAAATAAAAACTTATCATTTCTTTGGTAAGAGAGCTGGTGCTAGATTCAGCTATGCTACTTGTGTCTTTAGCATGAGAGCTCAAATTAAATTTACCTATGTTACTGCTTGCCTCATGATTAACAGGATAAATCCATGGTGATACTAGTACAGTTAGTAATACTGCACTCCCAGCACATATGTAGAAGAGCTGAGCTACCGAAGTGGCACTAGAATCTGTTGGTCCAATATTATGAGTCTGACTGTTGATTATATGCAATAATACCAGACATCCAGACATAAAATAGCTCGTGCGAACTATGTGAACAAAGTGTGTCGTTGATCTTACTAGAGAGAAGGCAAATGAACCCACAAGCATGAAATTAAGTAGCGAGAATATCTGAAGAGCTTTTATACTAAAGGAACCAGCTTGCATCAGCAACTTTGAGATATCAGGGAGATGAACCCAATTGATACCACCTTGATGCCAGCCTCTCAGTATTCTTCCAAAGATGAGAACAACAAGGACAGGATATATTTGATGATTTTTCTGCAATTTTGTCCAGGGCAATGATCTGTTATTGGTAGTGTAACTGCTTTCATCATTTGATACAGCCAGGTGGAGAGTAAGATTTTCTTCAGGCTTCTTCATTTTCATCAAATCTGATGCAGCCGTCTTAAAAAGTGATCTGATTGTTGTTAAGAGAAATAACAAATAGAGTGTGGAAGTCAAAAAATGCCAAGTATATTGCTCTTCTTCCACCATGGAACTTGCACCAAGACTAAGAGCATGAATTACTAGCCCAATAAGAACAAAGGCTTCATCAACTTGCCACACTTGACTAATTTCTTTTGGCTGAGAACAGTACTTCCCCTGTGTAATGTAGACTTCTTTGAACAATTTAAATACAGTGTTAAGTAGTAGAACACATGAGATAAGCATTATGACAATACCAGACAGAAGCAAGTTGATAGGTTTCTGCAAAACCACAAGATTTCTAGATTAGTGAATTTCATCCTTCTAGTATAAAAAACACTAACCAACCATCTCAAAGTAATGGATCCCACTGAGAAAAGGAAATGTAAATTACATCAGTGGCTCTGTGAGACAACCACTCACTCGCATTTCCTAAGAAGTCATAATAAGAATTAACGGCATATCCAAGATCATCAGCATCATTTGATCTGCACAATGAGACAATATAAAATAGCACAAATGCATACAAGATATCATTCAGAAAAACAGTCTAGGTGAAAGCTTTGAATTACGTCAAGCCTGAAATCTGATGGAGTAGCCATGCATTATGAGCAGATATAGCTCTTGAATATAAATAACATAGATTTTCCTTCATGCTAAAAATAGATTGATCAGTTAGCAGATTGTCTTCACCACTAATACAAGTCACATCCCCACAAAGAAAGTTGGGTAAATGTGCTTGCAATAGTCTTAATAACTGCCAGGAATTTAGCTGTAAGGTTCGTAGCCTTTGCTCATCTGCAAACCAAAAACTATAATTACCATCATAGGCTCATGGTGCATGTGCCAAGAAATACAAGCAGAACACTAATAATATTATAATATTTATAAATTCGAAAAACATGCAAAATTATTTGCGTCATATTTCTGCTAAATCATTTTCATACAGTAACACAATCATTGCTAGCATTCTCACTTTACCATTCCAATTCTTGAATCCATGATAGTGATGTGCATAGGTGGCCTAGTGAATAGAGCTCCCGCCAATGCAATAGAGAGAATTGTACTTGCCCAATCCAATTTTGTTCAGATGTAAATCATAATTATTAAGCAAAATATCACAACATAATTGCCGTATAGTATAATTCAGATTACATATAATTTATTTAGCATCAATTAATTTTCATGAATGTTGGCTGATGGGTCAGGTTCAATAGAATCATGGGTTAGGCTGGATGAGGTCAAGATTGTTAAAGCCCTAATCAAGTGGGTTTTGTCTAGAAAAGTTACAGCACTGAACCAATCCTCCACCACCATTGGTAGCAGTGGCACATCTGAGATCACTACAATCTGCAGCTGAAGTTCACATTTTTTGAGACAGAAGGCTGTTTTGGCCTAGAATTGTTAGCTTTTCTTGTGCTACGTGCTTTCTTGTTGGAATAGTGTATGTAGGGATTATATTCTGAACAGGAAAATTTTTGTTGTTAGTTCTACTAACCCACAAACACAAACAATGATCATGAATAAGCTAGTGACCCACAAAAGCCAATGATTGTATATAGGATTGTCATTCCATCACAGAGTTAAGCGCCAATACCCATCTGACACTACATGCAATATCCAGTGCTGGCCAGAACAAGCCAGAAATTATTATACTCATGTGTCAAAACAAATTGGCACAATTCAGCATGTTCGACATATGACAACCAATTCCATGTTCACTTCTCTATGAAGGCCTCTTTATGTTTACAATCTTCTTCCTTTTCATTTAGTTACTTGAGTTTATTTAACTTATCCATGACTTACTTTGTTGCATCCTACATCTAATGTACCTTTGTGAGCCCAAAGACTAATGTCTTTGAGAATCTGTTTAAATATAAATATACATCAGTTGTGCATTCATATGAGATTGAAATGAGAAATATCTTTTGTTTTCATCCTTATCCTATAACTTCCTTATATTTAAAATTTATAGATTCAGTATTGGAATCAACAGACCTGTCAATGTATCAAACATTCCCCTCAGCAGGACTCCTATGTTGTTCTTCGGAATCGGCACCCCAAAAAGAAGAGCTAAAGTTGGAGCAATGTCCACCTGCAGTAATAAGAGTTTTATCAGATTTCTAAATACAAAAAAATTCTTTCAGAATTTTGGAGTAAAATATATTAAAACTTTCCAAAAAGATCGCAGTTATGTGTCAACATGGATATGGATTATAAGCATCTTTTGGTTGTAGTAGTCGGTACACACAGTTATTTACCAGTTAATAATTTATTTTTCCAGTTATACATTGTGGTATGGATCGACATACTGCCCAGTTGTTGGTAGGGCACCAGTCCATCAGATTATTAAAATCTGTATTATACCAATATTTGAACTCCTGAGTTTTATCAATTTAGCTTTAAATAATTATATTTTTATATAAAAATATACATCTCAATTCAAAATTTCCTTGCCTAAATGGATCAACAATGAAGCATGGATGAAGCTAGACAAGAAAGCAACAATGGCAAAAATCAACTTTGTCCAATGAATCAACTTTGCTAAGAGAGAGGAAAAGGGCTCTCTTTATTTCTCCGGAATTTGATTGATTATTGATCCAAGTCACTGTATGTTTTTAAAAAGCCTATTGAAATATATAATATATAGTCTAGAAAGTTTGCCTTATTGATATCCAGTGTGTATTGCAGAATAATACTCTTACAACATCTTTCAACATACAAAGGACTTACAAAGTGACTGGTCAGATCCTTCATCAATGTAACAAGCCTAGGAAGTGGATCCAAACCCAACATGACCTAATATTGCCAACCAGTCAAGGCTACTTGACTAGTATTAGACCCCTGAGACATACAGGTCAAGGAAAAGGGATGTCTCAAATTAAGTGACACCATCTGGGATGTCTCAAATGAAGTGGATACAATAATTATGAATTTCTGATTAGTTGACTAGTGGTTCAAGTTCTGCTTGAGGGGGGAAAGGGGTGTCCCAAATTAAGTGACACCATCTAGGAAATTGAGCTACATTGGATATTCCCAAATTCTGTGTTGGCAGGAGCCTTATGTATGGATTCACCCTTCTTTATCTAGGAAACTGAACCAACCATGATCGTGCAAGCACTGGCCAGCCAGTGCAACAATTTATAGCGATATGAAGCCAACTCATTCATCCTATGCTGGACTAGGTGCAAGTCCTTAAGAATTCTAATTTTAAAGTAATAAAAAAGCCACACTTATGAAATTCTTTTCTGCGAATAAGAGAAAAATCTTATTAAGCTTCTTTCTTAATGAAATACTAAATTATTATAATGATGAAATGGTTAGAGGGCAGGCCTTGGTACAATGGTAAGAGTTCTCCTTTGCAACTTAGGAGATCAGGATTCGAGTCATAGAAACAGTCTTTTTAAATATTTAAAGGTAAGACTATGTACATTGGTGCTACCCAAACCCCATCGCATTGGCGGAAGCCTTGTATACTGAGTGCGCCTTTTTTCTTATAATAGTGAAATGGTTGATTGATCTTATATTCAATGTTTTTTTATGTTGCTATATAGGTTATTGAAAAATTCGTGGTACACTGAACCATGGTTTTCTTAAATTGAGTTTCTACATTTCCCTTTTATGAGATCATCAGAGTTTTCCAAGTCAAAACAAGATTCCATCGTTTTGAATAAATTAGTGTTATAGTAAAAAAATAATAATATTAGTTCTTATAAATTTGTAACTCACCTTATTATAGTTCTCCAAATTTCGTTATATTATGGCTTACCAAGTTACCTTCTTGCAGATGAGCTTCATGGCACAAAGTAATATTTACAAGCTTTTCCATAGTGGAAAGAAAGTGGTAATTCTTGACCTTACACCCAAAGCATAGACTTGAACTGGACGACCAAAAACACAGATATCTAAACTGCAAACTAATCATTCCCTTTTCCATGGTAGGCCTCCTACAAAGATGCCTTTGAGAGTAGACTTAAATAAAATGCTCATGCCATTCTGCGTGACATATTTAGAGTTCTGAACTTAGATAAATTACATGATAAACCTTAGTAACATCCCATCTAGATGGAGCAAGGCCTTTTTAGTTAGTGTAACTTTAGTTCTAGATAAGGCAAGGACTTCTTAATTAATGACAGTTAAATTTCAAGTTTCAATAGGTTATTCATACTTATTTAATATTTTATGGCATGACCAATGGTGGGGACCTCACCTCATGAGTTACCAATGGATGGTAACATGAAGCTTTATAATCAGTACATTTATCTTGTTAAATGCAACAGACAAATCAAATGTAAAAGGAAATACAAGGATTCATGAACTTAACAGATGTTACTGGAAGATTAGATAAAAACAGCAATTCGATGTTACCTGGTGAACGGCCTTATGAGCATTCATAGAAAACTCCAAGCTCTCAACTCCAGAGCCAATAAAAAGAGCTAATGAATCAGTTTCTTCATATGAGGATCCTCCATGGTTTCCACCGTTAGTCATCCCATGGTCACTAACAACTACCTAAAAACAAAGGAAAAATAACAACAAAGGATATTAGTTATCAATACTGGAAAAAAGAGGAAGATTCGCATTGTTCTGACAGTTACAACTACTGATGAATAACCAAATATGTGATTGAACAAATTGGTAGGCAGATGGCTGTCAAAAAGTCTCTAGAACATAGTCCACTGATGACAAAGATGTGGTTGAAATTTTTTTATCAATAAGATTGCATTACACTGTATTATATATTCTGAAGGACTTTGGAAGGACAGTTTTAATTGGGTAAAACCCTCAAATGTGAAGCGACTACGTTATCTATGTTTCTTATCACTAAACAACGAAACTAAAAGACAGAGAATAACAAACCAATAATGTGCTAGCATCAGGATTTTGGTGGTGCACAGTAGAGCCCATATGAATCATCTTAATGACATCATCCATCTCCTTCAGCTTTGCAGGCATCAAGGTACTGAAATTTTAAGATTACAATAAGGCAAATCATCTACATAATGCGACATTCTCCAAAAGTAATGATACCAACAAGAAAATTTCTAAAAAACATACCTATGGCGTCCACCAATATGACCCACATGGTCCAAGCCAAGATAGTGTAGTATCTAGAACAAGAACTTCAGTTAGGACTTGTACCAATGACTATAAAGAAACTTGTACAGACAGCACAATAAATATCCATAGAAGCTGACAATGTGCCTTTCTGTAATTCATCTAAGCATTCATCAATTCTTCAACGAATTTAGAAATATCATTTTAGATAAATTGGCATTATTTATTCTTTTACACAAGAAAATTAACACATGCTTATCAACAAGTAAAACCAATTTTATCAGAGATAGCTTATGACCCACTTTTGTAGGCCTCTTTTGGCTGAAACTAACATTTACAGAAAAGTGGAGACAACTTCTTGTTGATATATTAAATTTCCATTTCAAACATATCTAGTTGCTTGAAATATTCATAATATAATATAGAAATAAATGCAATTAACTAATTAATCTATTAATGAAACTATAATAATCATACTTCAATAAATGTATAATGTTAATATTTGAATAAATAACATATATGTATAGATAAAACTACATACAATAAAATTTATTGTTGATGCAAAAACATTAAAACCAACCATAATAAAAAAATTATCAACATAAATAACAAGAGATAGTTATATTCACAAAAGAAATAAAAAGTAAAACCAAAATCAATTAATACAAGAGAAAACTTTATTTGGAATTGTTGACAACTCACTTTTAGCAGAACAGATTAACTATAGATCTGGTTCGTAATTTCGTACCGTACCGAAGTATCGAGATCAGCTCGATATGGTACAGTATGAGTATACCGAGCGATACGCTCTGGTGTACCGCTCTGTCACGGACAAAGTTCTAAAGAGGATGTTTAATGTAATACTTATGTATGTCCGTGTCTTTCGGTTTGTTCATGCTTTGCACAGCATATAGAGGAACGATCGAAGGCTTAACAGCCCCATTTTAGTTGGGTTTGGTGGTCTTCTTAGACTTGTAAATAAAGGTTGTGTCATGTGGACACTTGTGAGAGATATTCGGTCTGTAGTGGATCATTTTGACCCTCTATTGTGCAATCGTTCAGAGCTTGTAAAGTCTGTTTGTAATTTCCATTGTCTATGAAATGTTTTCGAAAATGTTTGCTTGTGGATCCCGAGTGAGGCGTTTTCTCTAACCCGTTTTCTCTTTTGTAGGTCCTAAGGGACCATGGAAGGCTTTGAGGAGGCTGACCTTTGCGGATAAACCCGCAAGGGTGCCGCACAACTTAGGCAAAACCAACTAAGTCCGTGACAGCTCGGTGTATATATATATATACATATATATATATATATATACATATATATATATATATATACATATATACATATATATATATATATACATACATATATATATACATACATATATAACGTCGCTGAGACTTCTTCTCCCCACACGGATGAGAAGTCGCTGACAATGCCGAGACCTCGTCACCTCAGACAAGGAGAAGGCGACATCTCATCTACAGCCCGACAAGGGAAAGCGACGAAGGATTGGGATCATCGAGGGAGAGCGACATCGGATCTCTAGGTTCTCCCTTTTCTTCTCCCTCTTCTTCCTTCTCCCTCGGCTAATACCGCCCCGTAGCGGGCGACGACGATGGAAATCGATCGTCACCGACCGATTTTGCATGGTAATAGGATGGAAACAGCCCCAATCGACAGTATCACCCGGTAGCGGGCGGTCCGCGTACCGGTCTGCTGGCGGACCGGTACCAAGTAGTACCATTCGAAATTAAAAACCCTGACTAATTTAACACAAACAAAGACCAAAGCCCCAAAGAATCATGAGTTAAGTAACAATAATGACAGGAAATTTCATGTGCCAAAGATGAGATGTAAAGTTACAAAACAATTAATGAACGCCTCCAAGAGGAAATCAGACATCATTGAGAAACATATTTGAGAGAAGGATAATAGAATAATCAGTATAAATAAATGTTATGCCTCCATTAAGTTGATCATTTTATTCTTACCAAGTTGCAGTTATAAATAATATACCAGAAATATCTTGAGAAGAACCATGTTATACCAGAAGATTCCAATCCTCAGCAGCAAGTTCAACATCTAGATGACGGGAAACATTAAAATCAACTTCAACTGTGTCTTTCACCTAAACCAGAAAATAATCATGAGTTACAGGCACCAGACTGGAATATAATCTAGGTTACTGATAACATGTCATAAGATAAGACCAAAAATATATTATAAAATAAAATTTCACGACGTCTGCAGCCTCTTAAACCTCTTGTATTTTCCTGTCACATTCATCAGTTAAATCTCAGCCCAAATTACATATATTTCATCTTCCTACAGGTTGAGACTTATTCAATATCCAAGCAACATATATTCATCATCTGAATCTAAGCAATGCATAGTCTATATGCCACTTTCTTGTTCCTGAAAAAAAATTGTTGAGATATATTGTTCCACTAAAGTGCATTAGCACCAGATTATATCACAATCCAAAACCAGAAATAGGTGTGTTTAACCCCCAAGAAAAGATGCTCTCCAGATGGTCTATATGGTGATTTCTATTTCTATAACTTAAACAGTCTCAAGTTATGGCCCACATCGGGCACAACTAATTTTGGATATAACAGAAGAAAAATCATTGAAACAAAACAGGGGTCTTTGGGGATTTCAATAAAATATACACAATCCCAAGTTATGGCCCATATCCAGCCCAAAACTATTTTTGGTATGACAGAAAAAGATAGCCGTAAGTCATAACAAACACCTTTACACAAGAGACGACCAACTGACATAAACCCCATGCCATCCATGGAGCCTGATAAACTGAAATACAAAAAAATCCCCAAAATTTGGGTATGGATCCTGGGTCTCTATGCGATAACACATATAGATTTATAAGGTCAGTGGATTTGTATCCACATTTAGTTGCATTGATATTATACCAGATTAAAAATACAAAATCTTAGATGGATAGAACCTGATAGCAGACATAAAGCTAGCCAGCTTGGCATGGATCATGCTAAGAATTTAATGGTGACCTTTATGCTATGAGATTTTAAAGCTTTCTCATAATAAAATGCAATTCAAAAATTATTGTCGGACTTACATAAAAGCTGCTCACTCCATCTTGCCTGGTAAATATTCTAGGAAAAAGTTTAATCCAAGTCTCATCCCCATGCATCACCAACTCCCAACCAATGCGTTTGAATTGGTCTGCAAAAAATGTGAATCAATTAATAATCATAGACATGTAAATCTTATCATTTTCTGTCAAAGTATACTGGAAAATCCATCTAAACTAACCAAGAAGATTATCGTCTAATAGAACTTGCGTGTTAAAGTTAAATGCCACATCCAAAAAACCACCAATTGCACCAGAGACCATAGCCTGTAAGTAATTATTAAATGAAGTACATCACATAAGAAATTATGTTTTATTTGAAAGGTAAGATATACCTTTAACCTAGGCATGGTAACTGTAGGAGGTGCAGCTTTTGCATAATAACCCCTTGCCTTTCCACTGGACAGTAAAGATTGAGTATAGGGCATCGCCTCCATCATGGCCTTAGTTGGAGGCTTGTCACCTCTTCCCAGCACAAATTCAGCAGGCAGCCCATCAATAACCTACACTAAAAGATGCACAAAATAGCAAGAAAAAGAACTCTATCCTCCATATAATTCAAAGTGGTTAACCAGTTATCATAAGAAAGGATATTGTTGTGGCAAAGTACATACCATCAGTACTAATCGGCCATATGATGGAGGCACCTTAGACAGTTCCTGTGCAAAATTGCAAGATAAGAATATAAGTGAACATCAAGTGCTTGAGGATCCCTGCAATCTAACGATGATATGATTAATATTCCTTGATACGACATGGAAAGGCTACAAAATTCAACTAGCCTTCTCTTCTTAAAAACAAATAACATGGCTTATAAATAACAAAAGCAACTTGTATTGTTTAGATTCAGAAAATGTGTAAGGACTTTTATTTTGGCAACAACGCCAAAGACCAAATCAGAATGTCATGACTCATAAGCAGTAAACTTAAAAAGAGGGAAACAAGGACCGTTACAAGGTAAAAGACAGTGGTCATAAAAGGAAGGAAACCTGGATCAGTGTGATCCTGACCATATTAATCAGTAAATATTGGTTGAACCAGTATTTAAATATTTGCATAATGTTGCATATGTATGGCTAAGCCAAATGGGCAACACGGGCTGTGCATATGACAGCCGACAGAACAACATTAGATCTGATCTAAGCCGACTGCAGCACAAAAATGCTTGTTTCCGAGCAAAGAGTTCGGGCAATAAAATATGGCTTCATGT
Organism: Musa acuminata AAA Group; assembly: GCF_036884655.1. Classification (NCBI taxonomy): domain Eukaryota; kingdom Viridiplantae; phylum Streptophyta; class Magnoliopsida; order Zingiberales; family Musaceae; genus Musa; species Musa acuminata. The sequence goes on along the minus strand of NC_088344.1, from coordinate 30,966,277 downwards.
GATACATATACCAAAATAACCATTTTGCTACTAAAGCCAAAGTTATTCTAGCAATAATGATCCACGTTTATCCCACACCATATTGCGACACTTGCTAGTATTTTGATCTAATCTAATACAATGAAAATTTAAGATTCTCAAGACGAGAATAGAAGAAATCTAATTAACAAAATTCAGACAGAAGGTGGGAAACAAAATATTGTAAAGTATACCAAACATAATGTTTGTGTTAGCTAATATCAGCAATGAGCCAGGCTTCACAGGAAACGCTAGTCAAAACAAGTACATAGAGCTCACTGCAAAATGAAACTTAAATAAAACAAGAATATTGGACTAAGTGCGCAAGCCTCTTAGCAGTGTGCAAAGAATATAGAGTATTCAATGAAATCAACTATGCAGAAAATAGTCACTTAAAGTAGCATATTATTTTTCCAATTTGGGCAACTTTGTAAGTCGAATTTTGTTCAAAGGAAAATTACATGAAAGACAACAACATTCTCTTCAAGAAGAAGAAATTACTGGAATTAAATTTTGCAGCACATTGATCATACACATTTAAATAAGTATTCCAAAAAAAATTCTGGAGTTATTAATTCATATTCTAAAATATAAATAAATAACAATACATCCTGTTGGATCATATCCACAGGTACTTCCATCATAAAAAGTTGTATTACCAATCCCATGAGATCAACCAGCAAAATGAAAAATCAAATGCCAACCTTATACAATGTTCTCAGCTTCTCCGAGGGCAGATCCCGCTCTTCAGCATCCAGTACAGGATCACATGTCGGCGCTCGATAACTCTCCGCACCGCTAAAATAGCAACGTGACCTCCCAAAAATAAGATTTTTGTTTTCTTTTTTGCAGATCAGGTGGTTCTTGGTCCGTAAAACACGAAAAAAAAAAACGAGTTAAAAGCCTCACCTAAAGCCGGGGAGAGTGGGTTTGACGGGAAAGAAACCTATGACGAAAAGGGAAAGACCGAGGATCTGAAGCAGGACGGCCGCGATTGTCCAAGATGCGAGCTTGCCGCAGGTTAAAGAAGACGAAGACATGATCTGAGGCACGGATCGAAGCCCCAACTGGGTTCCTAGGGCCCGGAGACGTAATCGAGACCAAAGATGGGCGAGGGGCGGGGACGAGTGATCTCCCCAGAACGCAACGGCAGGAGGGTGTTTTTGGTCATTTTGCTATGTGAGAATACGCCAAAGATCTCCCAAGACGCAACGGCATAAGGGTGTTTTGGTCATTTTTCTATGTGAGAATACTATTTTCATCCTTTATTTTATTATTTATAATCTTTTTTTTTATTTTTTTAAACTATTTTTAATAGATGGAATAAATCCTCTTTAATAGATATAAATAATGAGAACGAATTGACGATGAGCGAGAGATTACGATAATAAAGAATTATAAAAAAATAAAATAAAATCGATGATACTAAGATTATAAATAATAAAATAATATTTTATTATTTTTTTTAAGGATTGGAAAAAAAAAAAAAGAAAAATATAACAATAATAACTTATTAAGGACATGCTACATATCCTCTCCTTCTCATCAAGTTTAAAATAATATCGTTCTCAATTTTCATAAATCTAAATAATTTTTTTACCAAATGCCAATTTTTTCGAATTATTATTATGTAAATAGTTCTAAAATTAAATTTCACTCCCAACAACTATTACCTATTCAGTATTCTTACTCTGCAAGGCAACAGAGGAATTGCTGCTGCAGATAGGAAAAGAAAACACTGAAGGAGGACCCAAGTCATGTGTTCTTCAGAAAGGTAACAGATGTTTTATGATGATCTCTCTTGTCTTCAGAAGAAATGCTTTAAATTTGAACTCACAGGAGTTTGCAAGTGAAGAATAAATTTCTCATGATAATATAAATTGGGGTAAGCTGACAGGGCTAAGCTTTTCCCTATCATCTACAAAACTGTACTTGGTACATTATTGCATCATTCTTTACCAAAACTCAGCCAAGAAGAATCAAAACACGATTTGTCTTCCAACAAGCGGACGACGTTCCACTCCACATGATTCATATGAAGGGAAGAACGAGGCAAATGCATGCACCCCACGTTTTGGTTGGTGAAGGAAATTAAATTAGGTAGTCAAATCACATAATTCTCTTTTATTTGTAGGCTTCCACACGGCTACATGATTCTCATGTGTCTATCGAAACAATTAGAGGAAAAAATAAAAATGGTGGAAATTAGAAGAGTGCTTTTTTTTAGAATTTTATAGAGAAAAACTGAAATAAACAAAAAAACATCACTGTGTAAAGGATATAATCAATTACTGATATCGACATCATAATAATTTTTTTCCTCTTCGCTTGTAATATCGACATAATCAAGATTACTAAAAAGCCTAATAAATTAATTTTAGTGTTATTTTTAGAAAACAAAAAAAGACTTGTTTTTGTATGATTTTATAATAAAATTTGTTTTAAATAATCTAAAGTTGTCCGATTATCGCTTTTATTTTTCTTTCAATTATCTCATATTATTAATTTTTATATATTTTTTAATTATCTCACTTAGCTAGTTTTCAAGATCTAAAACTAATATAAATAAAATACTTCCTCCAAATATATGAAATCATAAAAAAAAAATATCTTTAAATATTATAAAAAAAATTTACTATAAGAAGTTGATTTCTCTCGTCTTCCTCCTCCGTTATAAAATCAGTTTGTTAAAATCCTTTCTAGTAATATTTTTTTAATTTTATTTTCATTCTACATCATTTTACGGGGCAAAGAGGCCCCTAATTTTTTAGTGATAGCATAATTAATTATACTTCAAATTTTGTCATGATGTACAACTTGATGAAGTCTACAGCCTTTCGAGTTCCGACAAATCATGGCTCAATAAGATTCTCAACCATGCATATGCCGTAAAGTCAATTATGTTTTATCCCTCTCAATATAAATTTCCAATGATAACTGTGATAAAGACACCTATCTAATGCATATTAATACGCTTAGGTTGGGTGATAATAAAACATCAAGTTGCAAATTACAACATAGGATACCATTCCTTTCTCATGATTTGTAGCAATGTTCGATGATCATTGATATAAGCACCATGATAAATCAATTGGTACCAACTTGGTACATGTTGTAATAGATTTCACTCGAGGGAGGAGACATGACATGTGGCTTCAATAGTTTGGACCCATTGGAAATGGGCCGATGTATATTTGTTTATTATTGTTGATAGGGTCAATAATTAAGTGAGAAGATAAAAGGCTAAGTGGAATCGAGACGAATTTAATGTGTGTATATGATATAAGGACATGTTTTCGTGCAATTCGGATGAGATGAGTTCGAAGAATTCCCGACTCGTGTGAAACGTGTGTCGTATTCGGAATCGCATCGATAGATCTCCATCTATATAACAAGCCCCATACTCCGGTGGGAGCTCGTAGATCAGTGAAGACCGAACTCTGCTGCTTCTGCTCGCCTTCACCACCTTGGAAGCTTTGAGATCCGGCCATGGCGGAGACGACCAAATCGAGCTCCCATCACTGCCACCGTCATCGCAGGCATCCGCACACGCCGCCGCCCTCCAAGGGGAAGCTGATCACGGTGCTGAGCATCGATGGAGGAGGCGTTCGAGGCCTCATTCCGGGGACCATCATTTCCTTTCTCGAATCCAAGCTGCAGGTCTGGCACCATCGTCTTCTTCCTTCCTGCGTGCATGCCCCATGAACCAGTTGGTATAAATCTGTCCATGCAGTGAAACGTATTTATGTCGTGTGGGTTCAGGAACTGGATGGACCGGACGCCAGGATCGCGGACTACTTTGATGTGATTACAGGAACGAGCACAGGAGGATTGCTCACGGCCATGATCACTGCTCCGAACGAGAACAACCGCCCAATGTTCTCTGCAAAGGAAGTGATCGACTTCTACCTCGAGAACAGCCCCAAGATTTTTCCTCAAGGGTAAGTTAGGGAGTTCATGCACAAGCTCATGTGCGTGTGCGCACAAAACAGCTACTGTTAACGCATCTGAATTGCCTTGCAGAAAAGGATTTCTCAGCTCGGTGACGAAGTTAGCCGGTGCGATCATGGGGCCGAAATATGATGGGAAATTTCTGCACACCAAAGTAAAGGATTTGCTCACCGAAACAAAGCTAAGTCAGACCTTAACCAACGTGATAATCCCAACTTTCGACATCAAGCTTCTGCAACCAGTCATCTTCTCATCCTTCGAGGTACTGATCTTGGTCGTCTCGTAAGCTTCGACGCTCAGATTCGGAGTCGAGGCAAACTTGTGCTCATCTGATTGACCTACTGTTCAGGCAAGACTTGCGGCTCTCAAGGATGCTCATCTTGCTGACATCTGCATCAGTACGTCGGCCGCCCCAACCTACCTCCCGGCACATTACTTTGAAACTAAAGACTCCGACGGAAACACTCGTAGTTACAACCTCATCGACGGCGGCATCGCAGCAAACAACCCGGTGAGCATGATTTTGCTGACTTGCGACCGCGTTATACGTCCTTGTTTTCAGATCGATGACTATCTTGTCACTGTTTGGTTGATTTAGACTTTGGTTGCCATGAGCCAAATCAAGAAGGAAATCGCTTTGATGAACAAGGATTTTGCCAACTTTAAGTCGATAGACTACCACAACTTCATCATCATCTCGATCGGGACTGGCTCGGCTAAGATAGAGCAGAAGTTTAGTGCACATCTAGCGTCCAAATGGGGAGTTCTGCAGTGGCTGTATCATGGTGGTTCGACCCCCTTGATCGACAGCTTCTTTCAAGGAAGCGCCGATGTGGTTGACATCCACATGTCGTCTCTGTTCCAGTCACTTAATTGTGAGAAGAACTACCTCAGGATTCAGGTAACTTGGGCATTAAAATTAGTCGCTGCTGTTCTTATCTTCGCGTTCAATGAATGATGTGAATGTGCAGGATGACACCTTGGTAGGTGAGAGGTCATCTGTCGATGTTTCCACGAAGGAGAACCTACAGGAGCTGGTGCAGATCGGGAAGAACCTTCTAAAGAAGCCAGTTTCGAGAGTCAACCTGGAGACAGGCATCTTTGAGGAGCTCGACGGAGAGGGAACCAACGCAGACGCGCTCACCCACCTCGCGCAGCGACTTTCCCAAGAACGGCGCCTCAGGAAAGCAAACGCCAATGGCCACTGAGAAAGATGGCAACGCAGCTAGCGGCGTCTCCCTTACAGTCTACTACAAGAATGCATTTGCTTCTTCCTCGTTGTTTCTGAGCGTGTCATGATGTGTGTCAGTTCACTGTGTAATTAAAGGAGCCGTTCTTTCTCCTTTGCACATTAACTGCAATAAGCATGCTTTCCTTGCAACAAGCAACAGTGGTGCCCGATGCACGCTATGACCACTGATTCCTCTTACATGCGGCAGCTTTCCTCGTGCTTGGCAGTTCCTTTCACGCACTTCTCAAGTCTCATCAAAAGCTTGCTTATGGACCATAACAAGGACTGCACACCGAGAACCGTGGTCATCAAATCTCCACTGGGAAGAAACAAAGCATCTTTTGAAGTGTGTGGAAGAAACAGGATGAGCCAGCTGCCCTGAACAGTGATTGTTTTCCGGTGGAGAATCTCGTACGCATTTGAGGGATGTCAAGTCATGCTCAGTTAAAGGTGAGTTGGATCTCCGTGATGATCCACTAACAGAAAAAGAAAAATACATTAATGGGAGACAATAAGAGATTGATAAGTCCATGAGAAGTAAATGGATAAATTAGACTGGGATTATATTGAATCCTGATTCAATCATTTGATAAAGCACAAGACAAACCTACCTATGGGCCCCCTTCTTTGACTTTTTGCACTGATCTGTCATTTTCCACTTTTGTGTAAAGTTTTTTAAGTTATCTTTGGGAGATTTGAAAAGTGATAGAATTTTAGTTAATTAAATAAAAAATATTCTCTTGATGTGATTAGAGTTACTATTATACTCCCATAATAAGTAAATATAAAATCCACATGCATATATTCATTCAAGTTTTAAGAGTATATATATATATATATATATATATATAATATTCCGTTTATGGTATCAAAGTCATAAGGGTAGTAATCTATACTTACAAAATCTCCTTGTTAGAGGGAGAGAAAAGAATCAAAAAACTTAAAATCAAACTCAAACGTAAGAAAACTAAATTCTTCATTATCAGAGATTTATTATAAGATTATTGAATTATCTCACTCAAGTATAATTTTCGTATATATCCTCTCATATAAAAATTAAAGAATTTATATCTTTTCTCTCTCTAAAAACTCTAAAAAATGTTATATAGATAAGCAAGAGACAGAACTTAGGAGCACCAAAAGTTTATAATAACTTTTTCTTCTTCTTATTAAAATCTAAAGATGCATTAGATATTTATAAAAAAACTAAACTCTAATTATATATGTATTCTTTCTCTATAAAAATACTCCTTTTCGTACCAAGATTTTTTATCCTCTTAGGATATTGGTTTCAAAAATCATAAAATATTTATCAATCCCAATAATTTCTCCTTTAGTGTGTATTTTATTCACTTTTATATATCCCGAAGAGAAAAATTTTTGTTTTATGCTCCTTCCAATATTCAATGCTCATTCTTGTTGAATCAGTGATATTTGGGCTCTGGGAAGGGAAAGAAGAACCAAAAAACTTAAAATCATAAGAAAAAACTTAGAGATTAATATATAAGAAATATAATAAAAAATCGACGTAAGGTTTATAATATGGTTGAGTAACTCTCATTTTTTATAATATAAAATCAATTACAAGACTCTTAGGTTATCCACACTTAAAATCATAATTTCTTTATATTCCTCTCACATAAATTATGAAAAATTTATATATTATTTTTCTAGAAACTATAGAAAGTTTTATCTCTAGACACCCTAAATTAAAAAAAAACCCTAATAACAGATGCTGCTTTGTTGGGACATACAACAGTGTTCTTCTGAAGAGTAGGTCATTAAAATCATTTTGCATTCATTTGTGTCAATTCAAACAGTATAGTGACGAATCACTATAGTGTTGCTTGAAAGTAATAGTCACCATGCTACCGATCGTCCTTATCTTCCCATTCAAATTGTTGGAACAAAGTTAAAAGAAAATAAGCAGTTGTTGATAGTCTTATCAAGTCATTTTCAATTATTGCCCACTAAATTTTACTTAAGATTCTTTCTTCATAGCATGCTCGCACTCACTTTCAGCTTTACGTGAACCATATTTCACTGTGCATGTCAACTATCCCATCACTGAAATATTCGAAGCCTAACTCGTGCATTTCATGCACGCTCTTATTCATCTCGAATTGGGCCTCTCTATCGGCCTGTTAAGTAGGAGACATGAGGGCCGAGGCTCGGTCTGGTCTTCCCCACAAGAACACAGGCCCAAACGACAAGGCCGTAATAGCCCTTGTCGTTGTCTTCGGCTCCACAACGCAGAAGTGTTTTTGGTTTGGTTGGAGCGCACTACAGCAACCGAGTTGGAGTTGAACGCTCACGGTTTGTTTCGTCGTCGCGTTCTGCTCTGGAAAGCCGTTTGCCTCCCGAGTTGTGCGCATCGAGGAGTCTCCGCCGTGTTCTTTCCGTCTCCTCTCCCTTCTTCCCTGTCCGTCGTCATTTGGGGAAGAGAGAGGAGGGAGGAGAGGAAGAAGAAGAAGGATGGATGATCCGTCCTTGTTGCTGATGCTCTCCAGTCTCCTCCACCTCCACACCTACCTCGATCCCACCTCCTCCTCCAACCCCCCTTCCTCCTCCGCCGCCGCCGCATCCTCCGCTGCAGCCCCGCTGCTCTTCTTCGCCATCGCCTCTGTCCTCTCCTACGCCTCCTCCACTCTCCGCCACCGCCGATCCCGCCGCCGCCGCCGCCGAAGCTCCTCCTCCCCCTCCCCTCCTCCGCCACCCCCTCCCCCCCGCTCTGTCGCCTCCCCTTCCACCGGCTTCTTCTTCCTCTCCTCCGATCGCGTCCTCTCCTTGGAGCCCTCCGCCCGCGACGCCCGCTTTCGCTCTCTCTACGGCGTCTCCCACCCCGTCTTCGAGACGCTCCTGAAGAACCTCCGCCACCTCGATGCCTCCGCCGCCTTTCCCTCGTCGCTCCCCCTCGACCGAGCCTTCTCCGTTGCCCTCGCCCGCCTCTCCCGCGGCCTCTCATCCCGCTCCCTCGCCCGCTCCCTCTCCCTCCCCCCGGCCCTCGTCTCCCGATGCACCCACGCCCTCACCCGCCTCCTTTCTACTCGCCTCTACCCCCGCTACGTCACCCTCCCCGCCAACCCCGACCACCTCCTCTCCACCCTCCAGTCCTTCAAGGACATCACCGCGCTCCCCAACCTCGCCGCCGCCATCGCCTCCTCCCCCGTCCGTCTACGCCTCCGGCAACAACCTCATCCCAACCCTTCGCACCCCAATTCCGCCCCCGAACCCGGTACCGACCTCCTCCGATCCCCCAGCCGTTCCTTCCCCTCTATCCTTCTCCAGGCCGTTGCCGACCACCGCAAGGTCTTCTGGGACGCCTGCGTCCGCGCCCCTGGTTCCTCGGACCCTGCCTCCCACCTCCGAGACAGCAGCCTCTACCGCCTCCTCCTCGACAACAATGGCAGCAGCGGCGCCCTCCCCCTTCGGGACCACGTCATCTCCGTCCGCGGCCAGCACGTGCGCCCCTACCTCGTCGGGGACTCCTCCTACCCCCTTCTCCCCTTCCTCCTCACTCCCTTCTCGTCGTCCTCGTCGGCGGCCACTTCGAGTGCCCCCGCACTGGAGGCATTCGATTCTGCTCTGGCTAAAGGTCGGGCAGCGTCGGTGGAGGCTGCTATCGGGTTGCTCAAGGGAAGATGGAAGATACTTCGGAACCTCAACGTAGGGCTTGATCATGCGGCCCAGACGGTGGTCGCATGCGTGGTTCTGCACAATATGTGTCAATTCGCCAAGGAGCCGGAAGACGAAGGGAGGTACATGTGGCGGGATCCGCCCGAGAGTCCGCAGCCGGCCAGCCTGGTGGAGAGTGAACGATCTCTTCACTATATGGGTGAGAGCTTGAGACAGGCATTGGCGGAGGATCTCTATGAGCGACAGCAGAAGCTTGGGTCAGGAGCAAGGTGAAGTATTGACGGGTGAGGAAAAAAGCCTGTGTTTTGCCAACCCATTTCCTCGACTGACATTAACTGCGTCAATTCAACCTTGAGCATCATCAGAAACTTGTCTCGCTTGTGCTTTTGGCAAACTTCTTGTCTGTATAGTATTGCTTGTAGAATGTTTTATTGCTTGTAGAATGTTTTGCTGGCCTCTTGTGGTTCTTGTTGTTGTCATCCTTGTCTGCAATGCTTATTTAGCTTCACGTTGACTAGACAAAACAACATCTCCACATGTTTGATTGAAGGCAATTGTTTGAAGCTTAGCGTGAATAAAATCATGGCAATTAACTATAAAGAGCACTTTTTTGCAATTGTTAGATTTGCAAGCTTGCTGAATTGTTGGTAATGATCCCTGTCTCTGGTTCAAAATATTTTTATGGGTTTGAAGGGTTTCTATTGAACCTTTATTTTTGAGTTCATTATAATCCTTGGGACTTTGTATTATATGATCAGTTGGTGATTAGATTTCTGAATGTTTTTCAATAGTTTCTTATCTTTGATTTGCTTTATGAATCACATAAAATCAGACACAAAGATCACCCGACGAAAATAGTTGGCGAACAATTTACTATGCTCATTTTAAATTCGTCGTTGTCTCCTTAGGTGTTTGGAGATATGCCTTCTTTTGTAATCACCTCTAAGAGATCTGGGTTCTCCCTTGCTGTCTTTGACTTTGAATTCTTCCCAACTATTGCTTCATTCACCACTTAATTTATAAGAATGATGTTATGCAACTTCTTGTTGTTTGTCATGTAAGTTATACTACATCCTTGAGTGCCTCATTTATTGGGTAAGGGAGTGCAAAATATTGATCATGTGTGTGGTCATTTTCAACTAGAACCAGAGCTCCTAGGATTAGAACAAGCATCACAAGGCCTTCACCCATTGAGTTTTGGTACCTGTGGTTGATTAATGCCATTTAGAACCATGACTCTTGATGCAGTACATATCTTGATTGCTCAATCAATCACAATTTTGCACTACATCATCATGTCAAAACTGCATGTTCCATCATCCACTTTGTTTTCATGTTCAACACCCAAACCTTGGTTTGTGGGTTATCAGCAAACAAACAAGGTTGGCAGAGTAAAAGAGACTCATTTACAGGTACTTCTTCATTGTATTACACTCACCATATGTCTCCTATTTATAGTTTTCATCTGTCAGTCAGGCTGAGATATTTCTATCTTATTCAGAAGGAATTTATCTCCATTCTCTGAAGATCATGCCAACATATGTCAGGTTGCATATGTGGGGGGAGGTAAAAAGTAAAGAGAGGTATTGTATTACCCAATCTCTATGATATTGTGTCTTTACTTCAAATTGAGAAAGGCTTTGTAGTATCTTCAGAATCAGTCACAGATTTTAGATTGTGATTGATATGGAACTGCTAGCTAATGTCAAACTGGTGTTATCTTGAATAGTCTGATAGTTGTGTCCAGTACTATGTTCATCCACATATCTTGAGGCTTCTGAAGTTCCTGAATGTTGCAATTATTCACTTCTTCATATAAACTCATTCTATTTTCTATTTGCTTGTAATTTTTAGTTTTTATATTCACAGTAACCACTGTGAATATATATAAATCAGGTAGAAGCTGTTTGCAGGTCTTTAACAATGCTCTCTGTAATGTGCCTTTTATTTGAATGTTCAAGGAAGATGATGAATCCCAAATAAAGATATAATATATTAACTCAAAATTCAGAGGGATTAATGCAAAAAAAATTCACTTTATGCAATTTTTGCAGTTACTATTTTCATTGCTGCTCTTAATAAATCAGCTTATGCACACACACCATCATTAATCCAAATGACCATTCGGTAGCCCACCTTTGCACTTCCTTTTAAATATTATAAATATATATATATATATATATATATATATATATATATATATATATATATATATATATATATATATATAACGAGCTTTTAATTATGTATAATACATGTTACTGAATTGGTCCGGTTCGGACCCTACCTTATTATTACGGTCGAGTTGGGACCTCCCGGCCCAAACCCGATTTAGGTTCTACAAAGCCGGCTCAATTGGGTCCATCGATCGGGTTGGGCGAGGGACGTATGGGTTTAACGAACCCAATCTCCATCCATGGTCCCACATCTGAATAAGCTCGGATTGTATATTGACGATCCGACTCGATCCGATCCGTTAACAGTTTTTGATATAATCATAAACCTCGATCGAGACTCTACTCGGAAAGGAACTGCGATCGCCAGAGGTCTCCCTTTTTCCTCGAGAACTCGGTCCTGATCATTTCCAGCATAACGCAGGTAACCGCTCCCGATTGGTCTATTTCTTCAAATTAGGGTTCTTTGTCTCACTCTATGGAAGGGGCATAGAGGAACGGTGCAAAAGCTTCGATGTGAAATAACATTTCTGGAATAATCTGATGTTTAGAATGATGATGATGGTAATCTTCTTTTGGTTTATCTATTTCTTGAGTGGCAAATGAGATAAGGAACTTGATGATGCCGTTTTGATGTGTGTTCTGGAGGAAGAGTCACTGATTTCTTGCAAAAACAATTGGGGGCGCATTATTCGTTTTGAAATTTACATGCCTCTGGATGCTGGTTATATTACTTCTGTACAATCTTGAACCATATGTTGATTTTGAAGAAGGTATAAATGAGATTCAGAAGACTGATGGTTGATATCTTTAGATGGATAAACAGTGTTCGAGATATGGGGATACCAGTATTTCTGATCACCTTAATAGTATTATGGTTCCACCTTTCTCCTTTTGCCAGGAGTTATGTGAATCCTTTGTCAATAATATTCTTTTGATTATCGCAGTAAAGTGGTCGATCTAGTGAAAGAAAATTTCAGCTTGGTTCTTAGAGTCATTTCATTGCTGTCTTACTACTTCAGAAGCAGTTTATGGTATCTTTTTCTGCATGTTTTTTGCAGTATTGGGTTAGTCAAGGAAAAAAATGGTGTGATTTCTGCAAGATCTATATTGCAAACAACCCTTTGAGCATCAGAACTCATGAACTTGGTCAGCGCCACAAGGACAATGTTGCTAAGAGGCTTGCTACTATGAGAAAGGAGAGCGCTGCCAGGGAGAAGGAACAAAAAGAAGCAGCACGTGCCCTAAAGGAAATAGAAGCAGTAATTTTCCTATGAACCATGACATTGATGTTAATCTAGTGTTATTATCATGATTGAAATGTTTGTTTTGATGATTCTTTATATTTTAATGTGTCTTGCAGAAAGCAAAAAAGAGCTACCAGAATGATTTGGCTTCTTTCCAGAGAGTTGATACTAGTGATGGACTGCAATCTAATAAGACAATTACAGATGAAGCCCAGTGTTCAGCTGCAACAAGAAATGGTAAAAAGACAAATATTCTTCTCAAATTAGTCTTCTGAACTTTGAAAACCAACATGCATACTATTACTTTCACAGAACTTGATTTGCATACCATGTCAACAGTCACTTGCATGACACATTATTAAACCTTTTCCTTCACTCACCATGATATTCCAAGTAATATCAACTAGCTGACTCCGCATTGTACGGTAAGGTTGCCAGACTGCAAACCAGTCATCTAAATTTGTCTCCTATCTAAGGAGTTCAATACTGAGACCTTCATATGTTGATGATTCCAGAGATTGACCCTATTTGTCTGCTAACCTGAACCCATATCCACTGTATAGACTTGAATGGTTTGTGGATGCAAAATGTCATTGTTATTAGCAGGATCGGAGTTGGTCCGTATCTGGTTAAACTTGATGGCTAAATGTCAGGGTGAGCGGGGATCAGGTCCATGGGACTTCCATTTTCGACATGTTATGGTGGCCCAACTATGAATTCTAAAATGATTTGCACAAAGTGCAAGAGATGTAGACTAGGGCAAATGTTGGAATCATGGGATGAGTTATTTTCAGGAAACTTGGTTTCACTTGTCTTTGAACTTTTGTTGACTTGTCACAATTATGTTTTAGTTACTGTAGTTGCATGACAATTGTGGCCCTATAAAAGGAGGCCTTATGATGTATTCAAAAAGGGATGAAGTTTTAACTGAAACAATCATGTTATTCTCCTCTTTTAACATCAAAATCTCTGGACCTCAATAATGTCACAACTTCATTATGTTTCACTCTCAATTTCGATGGAATGATGAATGATTGTGTTGTGCAGAAGCTGGAGCTCCAGGGTTGGTTATCTCAACACCTTTGAACCCCATGAGAGCTGTTAAGCGTGCACAATCTTCAGTGACTGTTAAAATGAATGATGAAAAAGTGAAGGTGATATCTAAAGAGGAAGCGGAGGCTCTGAAGGCAATGGAGGCTGCAAGGAAAAGAATGGAAGAAAGTCATACTGATATTTCTTTTATGAAGCAAAACCTGACAGTACCTCATTTATTGTATCGAATGGTATGTAACCTTGTGCTTGTTTGACTGGGCATCAAATGAGAACCACTACACAGTACAATCCATGCCATGTTATTTGTTCCTGTCTTGTTCTTATCAGTCACATGAAGCTGGCAGTCCAAGAATTCTGCATCTCACCACAATCCGCGGTGCCGCATTCTAAATCGCGTTCATATGTTCGGACTCTGTTCAAAGCCAGCATGACGTTGCTACTGTTCCAACCGCTCTCTCTGTCCCCGAGGGAGGTCGTCAAAGAAATCCGCTGAGCATTTCATCATACAGCTTGCAGGCAGGCACCCCGAAAGATAACCCTATCACCCTGCAACACCACGAGCAGAATCGAGGTGGAAGACGACGTGGTGCTCCGCCTTTCTCGATCGATTTGCTTGTTCTTTAGTGTCTTCTATTATGCCGACCACCCACATGTGGAGCTTTGACACGCCCACCATTTTAGGCCACCCAACTTGCTGGTGGAGTTAACCCCATCACTCCTAACCTTGATTGGAGATTGTGATCGACAACAACATCTAAGAATACAGACAGTGCAATATACTTTCCACAGGTAATAATAGTCTATTTTCCAGTACGATAGGTTCAAGCGACTCACGATAAGCCTAATAAATAACGCTGTGGACTTTGGGTGCCTCCTTTCTTGCCATCCACATCATAATAATTCCTCATAACATAGCCACAAACTCTGGTCGTCAGACGGCGTTTTGGTCGTCGGAATTCGGCTTCAGAAATCATCCACCAGATGGAGAGCAGGTGATGCAAACACTGTGGACTCGAGTTGCATCTTCGACCTGCTATGATTTCAATCCATCTTTTGCTGTCCATTTCTGTTGCCCATCGACGAAGTTAACCTTTCATGATCGGCTATACCCATTTGCTCTCTTTGTGGTCGGCAACTTCGACATGGAAATCACGATGCTATTTGATGCTCTCATGCGTTTGACTTGTTCGAGCTACAGACCAAAACCTACGGTAGTACTCTTCCTCTGTAATCAGCGTCCGTTTTCACCGATCGGATTGGACTTTCTGTCCAAACCCCGAACGACAGGAGCAGAACTGTCGGAGAAAGCAGCGAGGTGTGGTACGTGGAGAAGGCCCCGGCGGTGGGGAAACCGATGTAAAGCCATGGCTCACATAGGAAAAGTCAATGGAACCCTGCCGTCGAAAGCTGCGATGCACGCTGCGCCGTGCCGCAGGTTCACTGTAGCTGAAGCAGATGGCCTCGACTTCTACTGTGGTTTCACCTTCTTCACCGAGCGTGGGCTGACATTGCGTTCTTGCTGCCGTTTGTCCGTGGGAAACCTCGACATATCTTGCGTGTTTATGTTCATATGCGCATACCAGACTCTTCTGCAGGGTAACTGTTCCCTTTACGTTCATCATCTCAGATTACTTGATATGAGACATGGAGTAAATATGTAACAGAGGAATAGAGATTGGTGTTTTGAATTGCATGAGGCGTCGTTCTGATTATTATTACAAGCGAAGGACAACAAGAATCTTCATCATCGTTATCGTCGGCTGTCGAATGCCCTGGAAATGCTGAGCACGGCCGGGTTGAAGCGGAGGCAACCGAAAAGGCTCTGCCGGTAGGGAAGTGCGGTCTTCTTCTTCAGCTCCTCCGAGGCTGCCCGGTTCGCGGCATAGTGCATCTCATGCGAGGACGCACGCCGCCTCCTGATCGACCCGCTGCTGTCGGTCGATCTGAAGCTCGAGTTCTTCAAGTCCTCGGTGGTGGCTTTCTTGTTTGATGATGATGGTGGTGATAGCAAAGTGTACTTGCGGAGAGGATCCTTGCTCCGATTGCCGGTGGCGCGTCCCTCAGACGCATTCCGGAAGAGGAGTAAATCCATTAGCCGCCACTTCTTGCTTCCGCTGCCGCCGCCAGTCTTCAGGGCGGCTGTGGAAACGGTGGGGGGAGGAGGAGTGTTGTTGGCAGCTGTCCTGAAGAGACCCCCTTCTCTGAGCGGAGAGAGCGATCTCCATCCCTTCCGACGTCTGGAAGAAGAGAACGAGGGAGGGTTAGGTTTCTTCTCGCTCCCTCGATCTCTCGTCACGTCCACCGTCGCTGCGGAGAAGGGCTCAAACTCTTCTCCCCGTCCTCCACTGCCTCGGTGGCAGGGAGACCACAAACCCCTCTGCTTCGGTGACCTCGGCGAGGAGGCCACGCTGCTCGCGTCTTCCATAACCTGATGCGTCACTCGACGAGGGGGCTTCAGTGGCCGGATCCTCCCTTCTTCGAAGAGCTCATCGGCGGTGGTCAGCACCGGCAACCCGTCTTTGTCAAGGTGGCCACTGAACTCAAAAACGAAGTCAGATACGTCCTCCTGCTCATCCTTGGTGGATCTGCCGCGGGGCTTGGTCGTGCCGGGCTTCTCCTCCAAGTCGAAGCCGTTGCCGGAGGCGGCGGCCGCCGGAGGGAGAGAATCGTTGTAGGAGACAGCGTCGAAGCGGGCGTAGATGGCGGAGGCGCGCGTCGGGCTGGTGGGAGCGCTGGTGTAGTGGCGGAAGAAGTCGAAGGGTTCGCCGAGGAGCTTCGGGCTCGACGGAGCGCTCACGTAGGGGCTAGTGCATGCGCTGTCGAAGTGCAAGTCTTGCACCGGCACCACCACCTCCATCGTCACCCCTCCCTCTCTCTCTCTCTCTCTCTCTCTCTCTTTCTCTCTCTCTCTCAAGCCTTTATGTGTGTCTCTTTTTCTTGATGGCCTTCGAAGAGGAACAGCATGGAGATACGGATGGAGAACGGAGGTGGAGTCTTAAATGAGAAAGGCTGCGGGGAAGGTGAGGGGAAGGGAAGAGGGAGAGTACTGTTTGACCAAAGAGGAGAGACAACAATCAAATCCTACAGTAGATTTGGAGGTTACAGAGCTAAAATATAAGCCGCCTTTTATTACTCTTTCAGCTTTTCTTCATCTATTTATATATGTTTTCGCAGCGGTATGATTTGGACGTACCTCCTAACAATATAATATATCATACGAAAAGACAGAACAAATCAACCAAATGGAACAGACGAGGTTGGATTCTTCGAGTAGAATCGTCCAATAACACGTGAGATTGTGTTTCTTGCTCTCCAAAACAAGCCACGTTGGAGAGTCGAGTCCACGCAACAAGTTGCGGATATTTGAGGATTTTATGGTTTACACTTAACGAATAAGTTTATATTTATGATAGACATCTAAGTATATTTATATAATAAAAATATAATTCACTAAAGGTTTATCCAAAATATTCTAATTTTTATGGTCTCAACCCAATTTAAATACTTTAACAAATGATAAATTATTCTAAAAAATTTATATAATAACGGGATGAGTATATAGGGCTCAGCAAGCGACTAACATATCCACGAGGAAAGAAGACAATTTCAAACAAATAAAATATCAAATATAAGACAGACAGAGATACGAGAGTTCGTAGATAATCACTTATCGAATACAATATAGAAAAGGATTGAAATTAGCTTCAAACCTTTTATTAATGATATATATATTTTTTGAATGATAATCGCTAATTATAATGAGTATCCTCCGTACCATTGGAGATAACAAAATAAATATGTTAAATTAAACTTGACCTTCGTGAAAAAAAAAAAATTACTATTAGGTTGCCAATAGATAGTGCACACAAAGTCTGTCTTATCTCAATCCCAAACTAAATTAAATTAGGACTCACATTTTGACTTATATTTGTATGTAAATCGACCAAAAAGCATCTGAACCTCATTTAAAATTAAAAGTAATTGAATCGCCTTCAAGCATTTCTGATCCCCGATACCAAAAGAAAGAACAACCCTTTTGTCAACAGCCAAAGGATCAAACTTAGTTCATAGCCAAACCAACCATGAATTGACATGATTCAAACTCTCACGATCAAAGAGGATCGATTCAGTGAGATCGCCGGAATCGCTCTTGCCATCCACTCATCACATGCAACTAAAGATTAAGGAAGGAGCAAACAGCCCTGTGTTGGGCTATGGCTTCCTCGCAGTACGTCTCGAAGAGATGGAAAGTGTGTGCTTTCCCTTCCGCCTCGAACAGCGTCGCCTCCCCTTCCCATCCACTCTCCCTCAGCCTGCGATAGTACGCCCGTCCCCGGTCCCTCAGCGCGTCCGCCCCGCCTACGCACACCAGCGCCCGGTCGCAGCCCAAGCCCGCCAGGCTCGGCGCCGCCTCGGCCACCGGGTTGATCATTGGGTCGTCCAACCCCGACGACGACGGGCACATCGTCCTCCACAGCGTCTCCAGGTTCTCCGTCGCCGCCGGGTAAATCTCCGCCGATTCCACCCTGTCCGATCCCAGGAAGTACGGGTGGATCAGCGCGACGCCGCGGATCCTCACGCCGCACGGCAGCCCGCCGATCCCCGCTCGCATGGCCATGTGGTGGGCTATGTTGGCCCCCGCGCTCTCGCCCGCGAGGAACACCCGCTCGAAGTCGGCGCGCTCCGCCAGCCACGCCTCCGCCGCGGGCGCCCCCCCTCCTCCCGCGTGGCCGGCCACCCAGCGGAGGACCGTCCACGAGTCGTCGTGGGCGGTGGGGACCGGGTGCTCCGGAGCGAGGCGGTAGTCGGCCGAGACGGCGACGACGTGGGCCTGAGCGACGAGGGAATTGAGGTAGTTGTGGAACAGCGGGATGAAGGCAGAGCCGAGGCAGAAGCCGCCACCGTGGAAGTAAACGAGGACGGGGAGCTTCTGCTCCGGTCGATCGCCTTCGCGGAGCCTCGGGATGTACAGGCGGGCCGAGACTCCGGTTTCCGGCGAGACGAGCACGTCCTTGGACGAGACTCCGGTGGCGGGGTCGACGGATGCGGGCGTGGCGTCGGTGCAGAGGTAGCGCTCGACACGGCCGCTCTTGAAGACGCGGATGAGGCGGGGCGTCGTATCGTATACGATCTCGTCGTCGGGATTCATCGGATCGCACGGTATTCACAAGAAGCACTAGCAGATGGGGGAGCACAGGAGATGGTGAGGACAGCGATGATATGGATGCATTAAGTCTCCTTCCTAGTCAAAAGATTGGCACGTGTGGCATGTGGATGTGAGAGAAGTGGGTTGACATAGTTGACGTGCAACGAGACACAGAATACGAGGGCCCCTCCGTAGTCTCCAGGCGTGGGCCCGTTTCTCTTTTGTGAGAATGGGTATGAACTCATGGAGGATGGGAGTTCGCAGCAGGAGAAAGAGTTACTTTTATTGGATGCAAGTGTTTGGTGGTATGTTGCAAGTGGATGCTGCCACATCAATTGCAGCTCATTCTATTTAATATATTTCATATAATTCACCTTAATTACATTTCATACATTGAGTAACTATGGGGACTCAGAATTCATCTAAACTCAATCTTATCCATCCATTTGATGAACTGTAGATAAAACTGTCAACATTTTTACCTTCAAAAGAAAAAATCAAAATAATATCTAAACACTGACTTTATATTGATGTCATAACAAATGGACAAACTTCAATTTGCTATGTAAGGATGAATCAACTACTGCAAGTCATTATCACATTATAATATAGAGTGCACTCTACAATGACAGAAGTAGATTCATGATTTTATTATTATAAAATGACATGGTTATTAACTACAATAATTTTTCCTGTCACATACATAATTTGTAGTTTAAGAAACAAATCTTACCCTACACTCATCTGCAGAATACACTATGACAGGCCCCATTAATTGTCACCACAGTCAAAATTTAATATTACACTTGGTGGAAGGATCAGAATGCAAAACATCATATTCAGGATGGTGGATAAGGTCAAGTTCAATCTTTAACCACATCAGGACACAAATGCTTACCCAAACATTCAATACAAGTGACAAAAGCTTCATCTCAGTAAAGTATTTGCAATACAAGACATTCATAATATGGTTGCACTGGCGCTCTCTTTTCTGAAAGTATTAATACATTGAACATACCAGACAAAATTAGATTACTGTCTTAGACTGGCAGGGCACCTATCAAAATTTTGCTCCCCTGTAAGTCGAGAAAAAAAAATAATACAGGGAACAGCAAAATACACACAAAAAAGGTGTTCTTCCATTGTAAGAGAAGTGAATCCAATTCAAGAACTGCGATCTATCGTCAGACGAACTTTCAGTGAACAAGAGCCACAAGGAATAAGAACTGAAGCTGGTAATGAAACAGTCGATGAATGTACTTCTACACTCTCTTTATCCAATATAATGCCCATCTCTTTGAGCTCCGACCATGTGATGGAAAAGTAGTCACCACACCTACACTCATAGAAAAGCTCCTCAAAATCACCAACAGACTCCACAGACATATCTCCCAATTCAATCTCATTGGCCGGAACCTCCAATTCCCGTCTCATCGATTGCAACTCCTTGTCGTAGTTTGCCCTTGACATAGAATCTGAAAGTACTTCCCATGCCTTCTGCACATCTAGAAAATCTCGTTGGTGATCTGTAGATGCATCAGATTTCTTGTGCAGCTTATCAGGATGAGAATTCAGAATGGCGGTTTTGTAACTTGCTCTGATCTCATCATAACTTGCATGTTCTTCAACTGACAAGACTTCATAGTGGGTCCTTTGGAACAAGCTCTTACCAGTAAGAACCATGGCTAAAAGCTTAACCTTCAATGCAGTCATTGGATATAAAAATAAGATTAAGCAAAATGAATGCCATATGAAAACCTACAAACATGTACTAAGGCAACAAATATGCCAGTAAAATAAATTATTGAAACAAAATTTCATAGTAAACTTTTGGTAAAAAGTTATCCCTTGGAGTTCCAGCAAAAGGCATCTCTCTTATGCTTGCATTCGAAAGTTCACTATCTTCTCAAAGATGGTAGGAATTTGCTGAATAAACTCCACTCCCTCACATGGAAACCTACCCAGTAGCGAACAAACAGATCCTGCATTTTTTTTTCCTTTTTAAAAGAAATGGATCTTTGAACATATCCCCAGCTTAAAGACTAGTATAAAGTCAATCTTCAAGCTTGAGCTGTTCTTGACAAAGGATATCTTAGCTATATTTATGTTAGTGGGGGATTAGTGTTTTCCCTGTTTTAACTGATAAAGAAACTAGTCCAAAAACATACATTTTATTGCAGCAAAATCCTTCTGGTTCTGTAACTATCAACTCAGTGATAGTCTATCACTAAACTATGATCTAACATATTGCTATTCCCCTCTCGATAATTTGCTTACGTTTAGCAATCCAAAGGCTCAAAATTTCAATTATATCAATCAAAGAAGGTGAAATGCACAATTGTAATGGATTTTAATTGTAACATATGATAATCTGTAAGTTACAAGATTTATCATAACTTGATTTCTAATAAAAAAAATTCAGTAACATAACCAAGTATTCAATTATTTCTTGTGTTGATCGACTAAGTGAATTCTGTAACATAAAACTCATTCCTAATCACAATTTATATGGATTGTCTCAAAAGAATAAATAGAAGTCAGAACTAAGCCATCCATATTATTCCTTATAGTTGTCTACATCGAAAGAACAGGAAATTGTGATGAGCAGTTGAGCACCACTATCCTATGCGTTGCAAAGCTAACCTGTCGCGCAGAGGGCCGTCATGGGCTGTTAAGGAGAAGACAAGCAGCAGCGCTCAGTTAGGGGAGGGAAGTAGTTGGGGATGACGAAGGGTTCTGACGGTGGAGGATGGCTATCACATAGAGAAGAGAGGGTGGTAGTCATAGTGAAATTGAGGAGAGGTGAGAATATCGTACCGAAACCGAAAGACTGGGCAGCGACGACCGTTCGAGACTACCGGAGAGATCAGGCTCGAGAGAACCAGAAGGCAGCGGTAGATTACCGGCTCCAGGGATCTCTCCGGCGGCGGCGGCGGCGGCAGATCTTAGTTAGGGTTCACCGATCCGTGGTCGCGCGTTTGGGAAAAGATCGCGATCAGCGAGTTATTCCCAACCGACTTATACCGACTTATACCCAACCAGCTGGACTCGACTCAGAAAACTCGAACCGACTCGTGCGAGTCTACCGCGTTTACCGAGTCGACTCGCGAGTCGACCCGAGTCCAGGCGTCCAAGGCCATCCCTGTTGCTGCTTACAGAGCACTTTTTCCTGCAGCACGCTAATCATTTTATCTTGTATTCTAAATGGAGCTTTCGCTTTCTCCATAGAATGCTTTAGTAAGAAGGTATATTAACGCTTTCTTAAGAAGATGATCAAGAATCGCTGGCATTCTCGAATTCCAAGTAGCGGTAAGAATCCTCCTCTTGTATCACAGTCGTCGTCTTTACTTGTATCCGCCACTGCCAAGTACAAACATTAACTGAAGCTAACCCCACGCATTAAAATGGTGATGACATTAATTACTTCGATGTAGCTCGTGAATGCACTTGAGGTGAGAGTCCAGCTTTTGGGGTTCGCCATGAGGCAATGAAGGCGAAGTTTCCGTAGTTTCTTCCAAGGAGTCAAGTGACCTCTAAAGTATTTTTATCTGCACGCTTACAGCCTACTGCCTCTCTTAACTTAGTTTACTTCTTTGTCTTCTTCTATCATTATGAATCGAGATGTCAATGACGGGAAGAAGAGAAGAGTTCAGTTCTGGGTGTAACAGCTAAGTAATTAAGATTGCTTTGGAGATGAAGGAGACAGGAGTCGATTCAAAATATATTATTAGCATGCACGTTCTCAGTCTCTGTTGCTCCACCTCTAAGGACAGGGGTAAGGACAGCACCAAACCCTAGAGGGGCCAAGCAAGATTGATGTCAGATCAAAGTCATGGACAGAGATTTCAACTCAGGCTCAGAGCACCATTAAGTTTCCAGCTGCGCAGATTTGTACAGATGGAACTGATATGGAAAGAAGACAGCTGAATACCACCCTGGTCCGAAAATGCTGTGGATTTCCTTCCCAAAAGAACAAAGCACAGATTAATGGAAGAGTTAATGCCATCCAACCAACCCCACACGAACGACTCAAAGTTTCTTCACGGTCATCCCTGCTAACTTGGAAAAAAATCGAAGGAGCTCCCTCTCAAATCCCAGTTTCCACAACCTTTTCACCCAAGCGAACGACAGCAGCATCAGAGTGAGATGAAGCAGAAGCGTTCTATTTACTGCACACCTCCTCCCTGACCGGAGATTAGGCTCCGTCGTCGTTGGATTCATAGATCCTGTGAGAACCAAGAAAAGTATGCATGTGAGGAAACAAGATCGAGGAGGCCAGGAAATTGAATGCACCAATGTCACATGCAGAAAGAAATAGATGTTGTGCATGTATGTCACTGATGCCAACCTGTGGAGACTTGCCCGGGAGCTCGTCTTCCTTCTTGTCACCCTTCTTCGCCGCAGTCTTCCTGAGCCCAAGGAGGCCCCTCCACTTGATGGACCCCTTAGGCAGCCGCTCCCCGCTGCCGTCGGCACGGAGCTCGTCGCGGAGTGTGGTAATCCTGTGGCCTCCGCATTGATGGTTGTCCTTGAGAGGAAGAAGCCGACCCTTGAAGAAGAGCTGGTCGGCGGCCATCATAGGGTGGCTCCCGACGGAGAACTCGAAGTCGGAGTCCGGCGGCGGGCCAGGGGTGCGCGCTGGCGGCGGCTGCATGTTGAAGTCGCTCGAGAACGACATGCGCGGGCTCATCGCCGCGTCGTGGAGGCTGGGATGATCCGGATTGAACATGTTAATGCATGCCATGAACAGAACAAGACTTGAACCAAACCACCAGCCCAGCCTCCCTCCACTCCTCCTCTCTTGTGTTCTTCTCTCACAGTGGAAGATATGATACATATAACACAGTGGCTACCTCTATATATATACACATACAAACAGAGAGAGAGAGAGAGAGGTGAGGGATGGGGACAAGGGTTTTGTGATTATATTATGGATTGCATGGGTTGTAGAGATGAATGGCTTAGGATAGCATCTAGATCCGTCGTATACTGTTCAGCATCAATTAATGGTTTGGCTCTCAATCTGTGTACGTCTGGGTAGATGTCTGGATCTGTACGTGTGTGTTGCATGGAGTAGAAAATGTGAGGGACAGCAAAGGGTAGACTCGAGCGTGTATAGGTATAGATATATATCCGTGTGTTCCCTATGGCTATTAATCAATACCTCCTCGGAGAACTAATTGGCAATTAAAGACAGATTTGATGTTGTTTTCTGAATTTAGCGAGACAAATTTGATATATCTTCCAGCATTTATTTACAGTTTAATTGATTTAAAATAAAATAAAAAGGAAACAAGAACATCTCTTTTTGACCTCTTTAATATGGAGTTGGATGATGGTTGAGAGTTTTCCTGAGGTTAATATGGGACAGCCTCCGATCAAATCTCTACTCGGGAAATCTAATCAAGATTAGATCCAAGTTGATAGGTAATTAACGCTCCTGTATTTATTATTGGGAGAGACAGCTTTACACCATTACCAAGAAAAGCGAACAGCTACACATACTGTAGTCTATTCGTAAAACAGTACACTAAGACAAGTTTGGAGCCATCTAAGAAGCTGGTAGCGGTGACATACTGCAGTGGCCACAAAGCAATATTGACACTGGGGAATCTCTAATGAGTAACATGATCATGCTTTTGCAATGGAGATGGAGGTCAACCATTAGGTTTAGATGTCTCATAGCTAAAGCATGACACTCATAAAATATTTTTTGAAATTTTTGCCTTAATTTTTGATGATTAGGTGATCATGTCTTGTGTTTTTAAGTTGATGATTAAGATCAAGACAATGCTGAATAAGCAGGTTTGACTCTTTCTATATGTGAGGTTCTATATCTTATATGGCATTCATTTTAAAGCGCCGTGAGTTTGGGATAATAGCCTTTGGACGTGCATGAGATGCATGCAATTAAGAAGCAAATGGTCTTAGGAAAATTAACCCAATTAATGCCTACATTTCAGCTGAACTTTGACATCGACGGAATTATTTATTACTCTCAAGAAAAAGAAGATAATTAACCTAAGTTAAATTTTGTTTCTTGACCAAGATAAATTAGTGAAAGTGATTTGTGTGAATGCATGTTTTCTTTTTATTGGTCAATCTCCGTTGAAGTGTTTACATAAAATTAATGCCTGATTTGAAAGGTATATGTATAGTTCATTCATTAGAGGACTATTTTAAGGGAGTAGAAGCAATTTAATTTGGTTCATAGACCTAAAAGTTGGGTCACGAAACCCTACCTTTGAAGCATCCAAGCTGACACTAACCAGTGATGTTACCACAGTAAGGTAATGTAGGATGGAGTCCTGTTAGATAGAGGACATAACTGGTACATGGTATGCCATCCCAAGGTTGGAGAGATTGTGAAGCATTCTGATCATATGGTCAGACACAGACAGCACAAGACAAGACAACATTAAAATTGTGAAGCAAGATAGATACACCAAATACTTTCTCATGCACCCCCCATTCATCCTTGCATGAGATCTCCACCATTAATTAAGATACATTTCACATCCAGTGAACACAATAATGCAGAAGAGAAACTGAACCCCACTGTCATAGATCTTCCATATGATAAAAGAAGTGAGCACATCAAGGATATGTATTCTGAGGTGATGAAATGTGAGCACATTAAGGAGCATGAAAGACATATACAATAGAGGAAGAGGTGTTTAGTAGTTGAGCTTGTTGTGACGTGCCTTTAGTTTGTATGTATCTGACACTATAGTCAGTGATAATAGAGAGAGCAGCAAAGTGATGGTTTGGAATGACCTTATGGAATTGAATTGTGTGGTTTTGGATAAAATCGAAGAAGAAAACCACCTTAACAATGTCTAAATCATCGAGCTCTTCGCATCACGTGTTCCCAAGTCAAGGGCAAGGCGATCTTAATTATTAATTTTTTTAAAAAATATTAATTATATTTATATTAATTAATATAGTCTTAATTAAATTAAAATAAAAAATTTATTCTTGTGAGATTTTAGAGAGAATTAAGAGAGTTCTTTATGTGAGGATAACCCAATGACCTTGTAATTGATATTATATATTGAAGAATCTAATTTTAACTATGGATGTAGGTTGGGATTTGTCAATGTTAATCATGCTTTCACTTTTTGATATATTTCTTTAACTTATTGATTTCTAAGTGATTTTTTTAAAATTCTCTTCTCCCTCTATGACAAAACAATTGGATATTCAATAAAAATATCATCGATTGTTTTTATTAGTTTTACTATGAAAAAATTTGATGGAAGAAATAATTTCACTTTATTCTTATAAACTTATATGGTTTTGCCTAAGTCATATGATACTTTTGTGTATCCGTCCACAAAGATCAGCTTTTCCAAAACCTCTTATGGTCTCATAAGGGTCAATAAAAAAAAAATAAATTAAAAAAATAACTTAAGATCCCACAAGTAGATATTTCAACAAACACTTAATAGATAATATAAATTATAAATATAAATTTTATAAACTTTAAACGATCATATGAGAAAAAATATAAAGTGATTCGCCTCGACCAAAAGCCCCTACATGTAATCACATAACATAGTTGTTGAGCAAGACAATGAAGCAACCATAATAATACGCCAAAGGCCCATTTAATTATATGTTATCGAGGAAGTTTCAAGGTGTTATACTACTGGCTAATATTCTACACCACTATTTTTGATAATTTTATCTATACATGATAATTATACATAACCTATGTTTACAAGACTAAAACAGCCATAAAAGCCAACCATAATAGGATTGTTAAGTTTACTATAAGCTCTCGATAAGTTATGCAAAGCATGAACAAAACAAAAGGATAAACACATATACAAATATCATGTTGAACACCTTATGTATAGATTTATGTATGACAATTTCTCTCACTTATTCCTTTGACATTCTCTTAGAAACTTTTATGAATATTACATCATTTTATCGTTATTAAATCTTCAATCTTCTACTTTAACTACAATATACTTATCTTATGCTATTGTTAAATAGTGAAAATTTAATTCGTCAATATTGTTTTAACTTACCAATAACCTTTACTTTAATGTGGGATTGATTGAGTTATGTTGATCTTTAATGATTCCTAGATCTCTCAGATAAAGAAAAAGTTATTTCTTATTATGTGTTAGTCTCTCAAATACTTATACTATTTCAAATAGGTGAATGTTTGTTAGAGCTTTAACAAATAAAATTTTACAAACTTGAAAGTTTTTTGAGATTTTTCTTTTACAAAATTTGTCCAGTTCCTCTTCTAATTAAGTAGGTTCATATCAATTTCTTTTCTAATTAATATTTTATTAAAAAAATAAAATAAATAATCTACTCTCGGTAAAACTGATCATCATTGGTAAGGATTTGACAACGGTTGTCTTTTACTAAATTCCTTCAAAGGATTTTTGAACATGTGTAGAGCTCTTTTGCTGGATAAATAAGAGAATCAAAGTATTTAATTTCACCAATTCTCTTAAGAGTTGATAAGATAATAGTTATTTAACTTTGTTCGTCTCTTTAATGATTGAATTTTATAGATCAAGCTGACTACTAGCCTTTATCTACTCTTTTCTCACACTTCTAAAGCACTCATAATGTTTATACTCCTTGCATTAAGTTAGCTACTGTAATTTATCTCCTCATTGCCATCGAACTTCCGGAATACAAAAAAGTCTTACCCAAAAAGAGTAAAATTTCACTCCATCTTAGAGCAAGTCTCTAATAGTTATGGTAACATAGAGGATTATACCATCTTCTTTATCATTTTCATCAACTACTCCTTAGAGTAAAAAAAGTATAACACAATGTACTACCTACTTCGTCACTTGGTTGAGCACTCCTAAATCAACCTAAAGTCGCCAACTTATGACTATCTTAATGAGAAGCCCATCGACACCGATCTTATAAAGTTTCCTAGCCTCTACCCTTTTGTCTTGTCTCGATACTCAAAATTTATCTATGCATTCTTTATCCCCTTGACCCTGTTTTACAACCATATGCTCTTCATCTATAAGAGCAAAGTATTGATTACTCTACAAAAGTCTCGCCTCTACAGTACCATGGTACTATTATGCCCATATTCATACTATTAGTCATCTTACATATGTATCTCTTTCTTCATAATCAATAGATCTGTTTTTGTAGCATGCAACACTCCTATGAATCCACTACTAATCATATTTGCTCTATAAGCCAATCATGTGAGTGATGACACATGAGACTTGACACATAGTCTTTTTTGCTTATTATATTTTAGCATTTTATTACTTTATATTGACTATTACATATATGCATGCATATATTGTGATGTCCTTGGATCTGTGCAATGAGAATCGGATCGTGATGAGATTACGATAATGAGACCGATTCGTCTTTAAACACAGATCCTAAATAATCTCAGTTATAGGTTACTCGAGAAAGACATCGAGATAACCGAACAGCCTGATATGCTATATATTCGTCCATATGATGGATGCAGTTGGTCTCGTAGCTGCTTGTGTAGGAACACTAGGGATATAATACAGGTGCTCATTGGGGAATGAGTTCACTGATTGATCTGCTTATGAAATATTGAATGGTTGATGATGCCTTATTACCAAACAACGATTTCGTAATCCTAGTGGTGTATATGATCCTTAGACTTGAGACATCAAGGATGTCCTATATGAGTGCTCCACTCTTTGATACCAGACTTATAGGTTTGGATGTCTCGGATCTAGCATAACCAGTTATCGGGAGTGACACTCAATCTTACGAGGGCTATTGAGTGTCGATAGAGGACCATCCACTCTTAGTGTCATGAGAAGAATATCTCATATGTTCTTGCTCAAATAAATTCCTAGCCAGGGTCATTCGTATTAAGAGAGAAATGGTTCTTTGGAAGAATTCAATTAGAGTGAGACTCAAGTAGAAACCATATGAGTGTGACAGCACCATGCCCGGTATACAGTCTTTAGGATATTAGATGGATGAAGGACTATAGGTATACGGTAATTGAGGACAGATAAGTCCAATGAATTGGATTCCCCTGTATCGTTTGGGGACTACGACGTAATGACCTCGTATGTCTATAGTCGATGAGTCAAGTGAATTATTATAGAGATAATAATTCACTAAGCCAGAAGGAATTCTACAATGTATGACTCACGGCCAGCTCGATATTGGGCTTAGAGGGTCACACAAATATGATAGGCATTACGATGAGAATTCAGATATGAGATATTTTATTGGATATCCAATAAGCCCTTGAATTATTAGATTTTATAGATGAGATCCAATAAGAGCCAATGAGAGATTATTGGATAGAGATCTACTAATCTAAGAGGCTTGGGTAATTGGATGAAGATCCAATATCCAATATGGGAGGATCCATTAGGGTTAAGTTGATAGGGGACCTCTATAAATATGAGGAAATCAGTACTTTATAGGCTAGAGCCTTTTATTTGCCTCTCTTATTCTCCTCCCCTTTCTCCACCTCAAAACAGGTCTGGAGTTTTGAGGAGCATCGTCGCAACCCTAATATGTGGATCACCACTAGAGAGGAGGACGCTTGACCTCCTTCACCCTATTCTAGAGATCTGCAGGGATTCAGGGATATACGTTCTCCCTAGGTAACACAATCTATCTCACACGTGATTCTTTGTTTCATGAATTTTTGTATACCAATCTTCGTATGATGACAAATACATCTTTGGAAAATTGGGGATTCTGTTTTCTGTTCTTCAGCTACGCATATGATGTTGCCCCCAAGATTTCCCAACATCCACCTCTATCTTAACACTGGGTTTTAGGTAGCTAAGTCCATCTAGATTTATCATCGCTTCCTCATCCCTTTCGACCACCTATTTCGACACATTTATGTTTTTCAAATAATTCCCCCTTAGTCGATGGAAAAATAGATTGTAACTTTTATGCGATCTCTGTCATTATATTGTAAGTCTTTCGTTGATTATATTCTATTTTGTATCTTTGATAGTAATGCTCACTCACTCAAGCTTGTACTTTGATTTGTCGAGCTCTCTCAAGCAAATATGAGCTATAAAACAGTCCAACTCTCTAACAACTCTGATTATACCTTTGCATGATCAAATCTCCCTCTCATTGGCTCATTGTACTTGTATTTAAATCCCTCTCAATGGTATATAACCTCCATATGTTGATGATCATGACTTTACCTAATAAAAAATTTATTGCATGCATGGAAGACCTATCTTTATAGTACCAAGGTATTCACCCTTTGAATCCATAGCCCTTATTATCATATTGTTCATCAAAGTAAAGCTCTCAATAGTTCTTGATCATACCTTACAAATAAGTCCCTTATGAGACTTCTCTTATATATATCGCATTACCTTGAATTATTCCACCATGATCTACAATGCTACATCATGTCGCATCTTTGTGACTTCTCTATTATTTTCTAATCTTTATGGGATGAACTTATATTATAATCTCTCCATATGTAACCTCTGTTAGTACATCACAAGGTCATTGTCACCTCTAATTATGTTCACTACTTTAGCATTAAACTTTCATTCACCCTCACTTAGGTCGAGCATAGACGAAGCGTCACTCTAAAACAGTTCATCACCAAATAGCTCTCGAAGTCCATTAACTTTATTAAAATTAGTGTGTAATATTTTTTTATCTTAGGCCCCTACCTCCAGCATAATCTTTATTGCTTACAACTTCATTTGCGATAACTCAAATAACATCATTGTGATATATTCTTTAAGACTACCTATCTTCATGTCCTCTTGCCTTATGCTAAGGTCTTTTAATCCTAAATTCATCTTTATGAGTTGAGTTGTCTCAGTCCTTTTGTCAATTGCTTTATCGAGAGAAGGTAAATGTGGTTTGAAGCTCTCCTAAACTTTCACATTATGCAAGATGACTCTACTTCATTAGAATGAGGGACCCATTGAATGACATAATCTTACTCTTAGCTTTACAAAATTTTATATACTTTACCTCTATCTAAGAAAAGCTTCATGTCTCTGCTCTATGTTATGTCATCTATATTGACTCATTTCATGTGGCTTGAGCACTTCACTAAGTTTCATCCGAGTTGCTTCACCACTTAGTTCGCATTGAGCTAATAATAGTCCTTGCATCCATCATTTCATTGGTCAGTTCTCCATTGAGTCTGATCGCTATATCAATTTGAAGTGTGCCTTCATTTGTTGTTATCTAGGATAACTCCTCATTGATCTCACAATATGTCCACTAATATATTAGCTTATGCAAGATCATGCTACAACTCTTCACTGCTTGCTCGAGTTATTGAGCTTTATGGAGTTATCATGTTGAGGTACCCTCCTCAACATGTATGATTTGTTACATATGATTCTCCCTTTAGAAAAATGAAACTTATCTTTCCTATATATTTGTCTTGTTATAATAATTTTTCTCTTCACATCCTTTCTTTTAGAAGTTTTAGAAACTATTATCCATTTAGACTATTATGCCTTGCCACTATAAATGCATATGTTAGATTATGACTTTTTACCAATAAAACCCTCACTACGCCCCTCAAGCCTTAACAATATGTTGAACCTGCATAATTTAGCCTCATAAGAATATATCATTCTTATGTTAAAAAGAAAGTTATCATACTCTATAGCACTAAATTTTGGTTACTGGCCACAAATAATTCATCGCACATAAACAAACCCTTATACAAGTATCAAATTTTTTGCATTAGCAATTCCTCTTATTTTTATAAGCTTTGCATAATTTTTTTAGTCATCGAACAACCCATCCCTTATTATACAGTCTCATCTTTTGCTAACTGCTCTCACTTCCCTTGAGTATTGTCAAGTTTGGTTACCAATATTAAGCCTTAGCTCAAAATCAACCATCCTAACCTTTCTATGCTCCACGTTCTTTCGAGCTTATTTATCCTTATGGTGTCTCTCGCATTAAGGGTTAGTCATTCTTTTGAATACTAATCTCGAATGCCCACTCCTTTGAGCGACTCTTTTCATTATGTATTTATGCAAGTTTCCCCCAAATGAGTCATGCAATACCCTTAAGTGTTCATCCGCAAAGGATCAGTCTCTCCAAAACCTCTTATGGTCCTATAAGGGCCTATAAAATAGAAGACGAATTAGAGAAAGCATTCAACTAGAGATCCCACAAGCAGACATTTGATAGATAATATGAATTATAAATATATATTTTGTAAGCTCTAAATGATCATGTGACAAAAGGTCTAAGATAATCCACCATAGCTAAAATTCCTCACAAGTGCTTATATAATACTATTGTGAAACAAGACAATGAACCAACTTTAGATAATACCCTAAATGTCTATCTAGTAATGTGCTATCATAGTAGCTCTAGGGTGTTGTACTGATTAAAACTCACCACTCCGTGAAGTTAGAAAACTTATAAAATGGTTACATGATTGGTCTATTTTCAGGTAAATTTTCTATGCACATTGACTATACATAATTTATATTTATATGACTAAAATGATCATAAAAGTCAATCAAAATGGATCTACTAAGTTTATTGTAGATCTTCTATATGTTATATGTTATGTAAAGCATAAATAAAATCGAAAGATATAAATATATAAAAATATTATATAAAATACCTTATATAGATTTATGCACATTGTTCTTGTTTAGTAAGGCCTAGTAAGAACCTTAGAAGGAATATGTAGACAAACAAAAAAAGATGTGAGATGAAGATTGGAATTAGCTTAAGGTAAAGCGTGTAAGTACTATTTATCTTTGTATTGCTAATAATATTATCAATAATTTTATTGATGGTGACTCCACTATGGTCATTTGGGACAATTTACAAAAGTTTTATCTAAAAAAAACTTAACTAATAATTCACTTTTGATGTAAAAGTTATATAAGCTGAGGATAGAGGAAGGTGGAGATTTAGCAGAGCATATAAACATATTCAAAGAAAAAAAATTGATGTAAAGATTGATGAAGAAGATAATATACTATTGCTTCTTATATCATTCGTCTCCTATGATAGCTTTGTAGAGATATAGTAACTCTAGAACAAGTTGAAAAAGTTTTAGTATCTCGATAAATATGAAAATATAGATGGTGAGATGTTAGTTACTTAGGGTAGAGGTCGATAAAAATGATTTTCTAACAAGGATAGATTTTAGTGTGATAAGTCAAGATTAACAGATAAGTCATTCGATGATGTTCAATGTTATAAATGTAAAGAGTACAAACATGTAAGGTAAATTATTCGAGAAAAAGAAATAGAAAAAAAAAATAATGAGTGCTCTCTAGTGATAGTTTGTGATGGAGATGCTATGACCAATGCCAAAGGTAACGATACATCTAGAAGGGTTAGCTTTTATATTCTACTTGTGTTATTTATGATTGTTCTGATTGTTTTGATTTATTGAATGACAAGATGACTAGTAAACTAAGTTTAGATGATGGCTCTATGGCGGAGGTCATGGGTGTTAGTAATGATTGATGGAGCACTATATGCTTTAGTGGATATAGCTTATGTTCCAATGATACAAAAAATAATTAAATTTTTTTGAGTCTTTTTATATTCTTAAGATAGAGTTTTAAAAATTACTCACGGTTGTATGATTCTAATGAAAGAAATATTGCATTAATACAAAAAAATCTCAAAGAGTCAATAAAAAATAATAAGAGATCGAGAGAGAGAGAGAGAGAGAGAGAGAGAGAGAGAGGTGTCTGAGCACTAGGACTTAACTTAAATCCATGACGAGTGTTGGAAATGACAATGGATATATTATCCAGGTGATGTTGGATTAGCAGTCAAAGTAGGGCATGAAGGTAGGCTTTAGGGTTATGTCTTCCTTTGTCTCTCATCATCATCAGGGTAAGGGAATTTTAAAGCAAATGTGACTGCAGTGTGTCTGTCGCTGCTTTGGAGACTTGTAGTCTTACTTTACCAACCTGTCGTAGCATTGCAAAGTTCATCCATGCATACTC
Organism: Musa acuminata AAA Group; assembly: GCF_036884655.1. Taxonomy (NCBI): domain Eukaryota; kingdom Viridiplantae; phylum Streptophyta; class Magnoliopsida; order Zingiberales; family Musaceae; genus Musa; species Musa acuminata. The sequence continues at coordinate 30,932,867 of NC_088344.1, read as the reverse complement.
TATTATCCTAATAGAATGAGTCATTTTATTTGTCTTTCATCGAGAGCTTTGTTTGTTTCCTATTTTACGAAATTTCTAAGGCCGGTGATCTCATGATGAATCATAAATCGGAACTTTTCCATGATTGATTAATAGTGTTATTCCAATTGCATGATATTGCAAATAATAGTAATAATAATAAATAATACATTTGCATTGAGAAAAGGTTGTGCATGGTGTACCTTCTCCTTCCATAAGGATATCGAATTAATCACCTATATATATATATATATATCTCAATTAATACGGGGACTATTGGTTATTATTGAGCAAGGACTAGTGGACAAATACATCATATTAACCATGATAAAAATAGAAAATATTTAGTTTTTTTTTTGAAATATCTTATTAACTACTGATGAATTAAGAATCGAGTATAAAAAGATGAATATTATATTTAAAGTTTAAATTCTCTTTTTTTTTTTATCGATGGTTTGATGAGATAACATTATTCTATCATATTATCTCTTTTATCTATCTCGTAATATACTAACTTGAGTGTTAGATGAACTAAATGAAAAGTCCTTCTCGATATTACTATTAACATAAAAGGTAAACGATTCAAATTTAATATATATCAAGAATTTAGGTAATATTATCTCTCTTAGTACATTTCAAATTCAAACTAAGTCATGCTAGTCAACCTGCCCATAAGTTATTATTGACATTAGGTGATAATCAACATTAGATGAAAAACTTATAAAATAATAATTTTTTAATTATTATTTTTCTATAAAATATTTGATTCCTAAGCTAACGATGGATCCACAAAATTTGGAATGTTAAGAAAAAATATTTAAAAAGAAAAAAAATATTTTATTTGTTAAAATAAAATAAAAATAAATATGAACTTATAAAAGTCTAATTTTTTTAAAGAAAAAAAGATTTGGAGGAAGAATATTTGTAGTTATTTATTATAAAAATAAAATAAAAAGGAAAAAAAAATGTTTTTTTGGCAAAACGTTTCCCACAGAACTGAGCACCCACGTTAAGAGCGTTCACCATCAGCGTAACATACCAGCGGTCGTCGTTTGCTTGGTGGGTTGCCGTGGGACCCGATTCCAGAAGCACGCGATGGCGACCGCCTGATCTTTCCCAGACATCATACGCCATGGGACCCACCGACGCGGTCGAATCGCTCTCGACGCGGGTCAAACACTTATCCGCCTCATCCTTCTTTCTCACACTCTTCCTTCCATCGATCAATTTATTTCTTCCGAGTCTTAAAAGAATAATAATAATCAGCTGAAGTATTTTACATCCGGAATACGATTAAAACCATTCCAGATTCCTATGACATATCAGTGACATTGATTTTAGTAAACGGATGAATTTTGACTTGCTCTAGCTAGCTAGAACCATTGTAGAGCTCTTCGTCGTCCAGTGCCATCAGGTCCTGAATCCCTGCCCACAGATCGATCAGTTCCTGACCTTGATGATCCATTACGACTTGCTGTTTCTGCTGCGCGCCAAATCCCTGCTGCTGCGGCTGATGGGAAGAAGACAGCGAGGTGGACTGGCTAGTCCCCTGGTCTCCGCCTAGCGCCGGAGGTTGCTCCGGGAAAGGAAAGTTGAGCTTGGCCCTCGCACCACGGAACTCGATGGCGGCCATGTCGTACGCCCGCGCCGCCTCCTCCGCGGTGTTGAACGTCCCCAGCCACTTCCGCACCGCCCGCCTGGGGTCCCGTATCTCCGCCGCCCACTTCCCCCACGGCCGTTGTCGCACGCCTCGGTACTTGTTCTTCTTCTTCCTCCTCTTTACCTGCATCTCGCCACTCCCATCAGTGATCTCCGAGGTTGCAGGCGGCGTCGCGTCCTCGTTATCCGCGGCGGAGACGAAGAAGTCGCAGCCCAGGCATCCGGCAATGCCACATACACCGCAGGTGCTGGCAAGTGGGACCTCCGGGGGGTGGCCGGAGACGACGTGGATCAGTGAGGCGATGATGATGGACTGCTCCTGCTCGCGCGAGATGCGGGAGTAAGGAGCGCCGGAAGGCTGATGGTCGCGGTCGCTCGGCCCTTCTTTGGCGATGACTCGTTGGGGATCCGAGGAGAGGGCGGTGTGGAGGTGGAGGCGATCCTTCTTTGCCACCATGGAAGCTGAGCTGAGCCTGTCGCAGGTCGCTTGAGATTTGTCGAGCAGCTGCTACGAGAGTGGACTGTGTTCAAGTCGAGAGAAGAGCGTGGAGTGGGTATATAAAGCGCGGGGAGAGTATGCCGTCATAGGTTACGTAAGAAGACTCACGCGGATTCAATTGGCTCCTCTCAGTGTGGGTGGAGTGTCTGATTTATCTGTTGGTCGAGGAGCAATCGATCACATGTTCAACGCGGAGAAAAATTCTAGGGATGGGACGCACGTGGTGCATATCGCTCAATAAAACCTCAACATGATTTATGAGAAATCCATTATTCCAGCTTAATAACCTGATAAGATATAAGGATCAAATCAGCAAAACTTCGATTTATTGAAATCGATGATTGGAATTGTCAATTAGTAAAAATATGCTGATAATTGATCATCAATAACCTGGATTTACCTCCAAAATGACAGATTTAATCCAGAATTGGGATTGAGCTATTTGGTCGACTCGACTGTGTACTATTAAGACAAAATCAGAATATTCCTAACAACCTACCTATTTAATCTGTGATTATTGCTGCGCCGTTTTAGTTTTTGGGGGCGTTTACGCAACGGGTGGCTGCTGGTCGTCCCGCAATGGTGGGTCTGAAATGGCACTGTTCGTTTGGCGGATCGCGTCTTAATTCGGTGAACTGAGCACGAATCGATGCTTCAACGAGGCAATCATGTGTGCAAGTGACACAACTCGCACCTGGACCCGCGTCTCTTTCGTGAGCGTTCGTACCCGAACCTAGGCGAGGCGACAAATCAGCACACGCAGATCCATCCATTCTATACTAACCTGTCGGACGTCTTCCAAAGCGAGATTGGATATATCCCGACGCCCGCTTTGCGAAATCCGCCATAAGAATGTGGAACACGGATCCGCCGATGGACCCCATTCACTTCTGTAAGATTTGAGACGTTGGATCTGGAAAGATGCTGACGTGGATAAAAAGTGATGGGTGAAAGTGGCACAAAAACTTTGGTGGAGATGGGGTGGTTGATGTGACACGTCGGATAGTATTCAGTGGGTGCTTGACAGGCGGTGTGGTGTACTGCGCGGAGTTTCCACGGTGAAGTTTTTGACCTCGAGCCAACGTGAATCAGGCTGACTTTAGTCTACAAGTCAAACTTTTTATCCACGTAGACCTTTCCATTCTCCCGACGGACCAGCTGTCATCGACTGGAAGTTGACTGATTCCTGTTAACCTGCACTAATGGGCCAGTCAACATGACAAATAATGTCAGCATCGTAATCCACTGGTGCGTGAGGACCATCGTCAGTCGCTCTCCGTGCTTCTACATCCGAATCGGGCAGCTGCCATTACATCCGAATCCGTTTCGAACCCGATTCGGATTTTTAGTCCGATAATGTTTATCGAGAACATCGTCAGCTGTTGCTAGTTTTCAAACAGTATACACGCAAATATATGACCCAAATGCTTTGGATTTTATTTCTCAGGTTGGCGTATTACAACAAGAATTGTTGCCATTCCTAGAAGACCATGCAGCTCCACGGTCATACGTAAACCTACCTATAGCAGTGATGCAGAGAAAGAAAAGCAAAGAAACGACCACCAAGACCTTTCTTCATCGTGGAACGATCACCTCTTTTCCCAGATGCAGTATCCATTACCGGAGGCAACTACGTGGAAGTTGGCGGGAACAAGATTTCCGACATCGTATCTCGGGCCAATCTTCACCATAACTTTCTCATCAATCACAGCCAAGTAGAGATCAGCATCAGCAACTAGAATACGCAGCGTGCTGCCCGGAAGAATCCCGTTGCGAGTCCTAATGGCGGCCAGCCCAGTGATCTCATCCTTGAGTCCCCAATCGAACAGATGATCATAGAACTGCACACCCAAGAACACGATATTTGTATCAGATGCACATGAATCTTTTGCTAGTGATGAAGTAGGCAAATTCGTGGTACTTACAATGGTGGGAACCCCTGGGTGTGTTAGAATGTAAGCATAGCCTTGCATGACCTTGTCAGAAGGGAAAGGCCACAGCTTCTGGGTCGAACCGGTGTCGTGGTTGTCGACGAATGTGACCGCCTTTTCCGGCAACCACCCTATCATCCCCGACGCCTTGCCTTGGGGATCCCGCAGCCTCCACAGCTCACCTTGCACCGCAGCTTGCAGTACACCCTTGGTGGTGAAGTCGAACGCTGCTGCCGGACCGCCCACGTCGTGAACCCAGTTGACCAGCTCCTGGCGGCTACCATCTTGGTCGTACGCGGGCTTCCCGTCGCCGCCATAAGTCAAAGAGCTCCACAGCTCTGCAACCACGAAGTCGGGGCTGGTATGGCTCACGTAGATTTTCGCGATGCTCGGCGAGTATCCCCTGGCGAAATCGAGCCTCCAGCCGTCGAAGCCGATATCAGTCCTGAGCCAATTCAGCCAGTCCGTGAGCTCCTGCTGGACCTGTTGGTTCAGGTGGTCGATGTCGGGCGCGGCGCCGAAGTCACCGCCGGTGTCGCGGTTTCCGGTTCCATCGGAGTACTGCGTGTCGTCGCTGCAGATCATGTGCGGCCCCCAGTCGAGGCGGCTGTCGCTCGTCCCGCCTTCGAAGATGCAGTATATTCCTCTCGCATCCTTGCGCTCGGCGCAGCGGTGGTTGATGACGATGTCGGCCACACATTTGATCCCTTTGTCGTGGAACGCCGCGATCAGCGACTTTAATTCATCCCGAGTTCCATACTTTGACGCATTGAGATCATATAGCCGACCGGGCATGTAACCTGAAAGAGAGGTTTGACGGTGCGTCTGAGATAGAAAAGATAGATGCTCATAGTGAAGGATCATGCAGTTGACGATCCTAATGGAGTCGATTGCTTGCATTCTTGGTTAGTACTGCAACATAAAGGCAACGACCGTGGAATCTAATTAATGCTACGTTTATCCTATAACGACTGAGAACTAGCAACCAACGTCATAAAGTGAATCCTATCCAAAACCTGTCTACACTTACTCCAGAGATCCTATTTAAGCGGTGAGAAAGCTAGCCGTCTTTCTAAGTTTTTTACATGGTTTATCTGATATATAAAACGCACTATCACGTCTCCGTCATGACGATGGGAGTGAGCTAACTCAAGGTTATCTCCTCCTGGCCTGGATCAGACATGTGAACCTAATACATCGTAAACTGCTCCCAATAAAGATTTGAAATGGGAAAAGAATAAAGAAATAGAAAAATAAAGCTATAAAAATAACTATGATGATGATGGCGTAGAAGTATTGCATGGCTACAGGTGGAACCTTGTTCCGAGACGGAGTGGGATGGTGGAGGTAGCCAGACGTGTGTAACTCCAGCCTTGGCTATGTCAGGAACTTGGCTCCTCAGAAAGTTGTACCAGCCCCCTTGTTTCCTCCATGACTCCCAGTTAAAACCCTGCGATGCATCATCATTCTTTTGATCGTACTCTCAACCACAACATAAGCTGAGAATAAGAGACAACTACAACCGTGTCAACCTGAAAGAGGATCTGAGACTGCGCGGTCGTGAGCGAAAGCACGACAAGGAAGACGAAGGCAAGCAACAGTGGCTTCATCTTCTCCCAGTCTTATCCCTTCAAACAAGCTAGAGAATAAGAGGAGAAAGGAAGGAATGGCTTAGGATGAGAAAGCGAAGACCCGAGGGCTTCGTTATATAGAAGTCGGTAGGGCCAAGCGGTCAATCTTCCACGTCAGTGGCGGGTCCCATCGCGATGCCAGCGCCTATAGTAATCCGGAACGAGGATAAGGGGAAGTGGGTTGCCAACGAGACCCACAAACATTCCATTTGACGCTTGCATGGGTCATGTGTTGAAAGCTAAAGTGGTGCTTGTAATGAAACTGCGTTATCTCTTTCGCCCATGAAAGGTATGGCCTTATCCTTGAACAAGATTTCTTGCTTGACCATTGATATGAATGGTTGTATATACCTGCTTTGACCCTCGTTGGCCGCAGATCAGATTTGTTTTCGAAAAGACCATTTTACTGTACATATGATCTTTAAGCTTCACGCTCATTTAAAGTGCAATAAATAAAGAAGACATTGTAATGATCGAGTCATTGGGTTATCGGTGGGGAGTTGGAAGGTTGAAGAAGCTCCTCGGTGTGAGCACCTGCAAGTTATTGTCAACAAACAACCGTGTAAAAGCTCCTCGGTGTGAGCACCTGCGAGAGATTGCCGATAAGCAACCATGAAGCGATAAGGATGCATGGGAGGGATCAATTCCAACCCTAGACGAAGGCCCACTGATCATTACAAGCGGTGAAGCGCATCTTATCCCATCGAACAAGGGCAATTTAATGCATCTCCTTCTTCTAATAGATAACGATTATGCGAGATCGACACTTGCCAATCCAATGTCGACTTTATGTCCGAGTTCATCCACCAAAGGCAAAGTGATAGTGTAGTTCTTCACTACGATTAAGTAATCGTGGAAGAGCCTTCGAAGGACTTCATGTCTGCTTCTAGATTGCAAGAGTGATCTAAACTTGGCACTGTAAACTTTGCCAGTTAAGAACATTGACCTCTGCGTAATTCTGTGGGGGTTTCTGCTCAAGCTGATTTCGAGTAGTTGGATGACCATAATGAGACGCCAGCCATTCTGACCCAAAAGTTGGCTTTCCTGTTTCAAGGTTTGATTAGTTTTGTATCCTTCTCAATGAGCTCCAAGCAGATGCATACCCAAACATTTAGCACAAAGACACCCAAGATTAAAGGGCAGAAAACTTCACCTAACCATACCCGAATCCTTCCTGTTCTTCAGTAGTCCTGTCATAAGAGGAACAAACTAAGAAAACAAAACCTTGGCAAAAGGAAGAGGAATTCGAATATGATTCAGTGAAACAGAAGGCATGCCATCATTGGCAGAAGCAACATATCCACAAAGCTTAGCTGATACTGGCTAGCTAGAAAGCTCATGTCTGCAGGCCTCGTCCAACGAATGCCATCCATCACGTAAAGAAGAAAGTCACGCTCTGGCCAAAAATTGCAGGCGATGTTTATTATCGTTCGGCCGCCAATCAAGTGGATGAGGACGAGGAACGAAGCAGGTTGGACTCCGCGGCACGTCTCCGTGGATTCTGCAGATGGATAACGCCGGAGAGCTGGATGAGGATGAATGATAAATTGCGGTCTGCTGCTGGCCGGTATCAGAATGACGCCAGTCTCGTCGCCCTTGGCAGGCAGGCGACGTCATGCCGTGCGATGGAAACCGCGTGCAGGCCGCGGCAGCTGTGCTGCATGCACTTGTTACCATAAACCTTGTGTCTCGTGCGCTGCTGCTCCTGCTGCATCGATCATGACGACTTCGAGATCAGAGCTCAAGTTGCAGCAATTCCACACTACCAACATCCTTGGGGAAAGTGTTTTCTTCCTCGACTGAAACCCTTAGAAGCCGAGAACTGTCAAGAAGCTCCAGCGCCATAGATATCTCCTAAGCAGCTTCCTGGTCATATACCGAAGGCCTGGAGACCTATGACAAATCGAGGAATGGGAAATAGGATGACAAACATGAATTAGAAAGCTGATTAAGAATCATATAGTACCAGATATTGTCTATGTGCGGTTTAACCTTTTCCTGGCCACTCTAAGATAGAACGCTGTCGACAACCTCGTAGCATATATCAGCTGTCACTCTGAGAGTGGGCAGATGACGGCAGAGCCAACAGGATAAGTTTGGTTAGAAACCCATTGGGATCATAAATAATAATCGGGTATTTAAGTTAATTAAATAGTTGGCTTGTTGTGGGATAGCAATTAATTACAAAGAGGCAATACTGTCCATTTTGCGGTGATGTTTTCGAAAAGTAATAATATTTTGACCACAAATCCAACGGCTCCGAATTCAGATCTTCGTAGATCGTGCACGTGCATTAATTGCGTCTCTCGTCGAAAGTTACTCGTCCGACCACCACTTTCGCAACAGGAGGCAATGATGCGGCTCTCGCGGGACCCGCTCAGTGGGACCGGGCCGTCGTCTCGGATAACATCGCGGGTTGGCGGCCAAACAGGTGAAGAAAAGGCATCTTCGCCGAGATTCCATTTGGTTGGCAAAAATATCTTCCACGGAATAAGGTGCCAGGATACTCCACGTCTAAAGTGCACAGCCACGTCGGCTGAGTTAGGCTTCCTCTTTTCTTCGTATATCCGACTCTTCTCCTTCCTCGCCTCTTCCCACTCACTCCTTCCCTGAATAGTTCGTTCCGTGCGAGCTGTGCCCCGAGGAGGCTTCCCCTTCCTGCTCTTCGATTGCTTGCTCCAACAACGCGAGAATAGTTTCCCTTCTTTATCCCTCAAAATGGACGATGGTCGGAGGCCCATTCCGGCTCCCGTGCCGGGTAGTGCGGCGGCGGCGACGAGGGAGGTCTCGGGTGCGGAGCGTCGGAAGCCGAGAGGCACCGGCGCCGACGAGGAAAGGGCTACAAGGGTAATGGAGGCTGTGCCTTCTGTTTCTTCTTTGGTTCTCGTGTTTTTCCTATGTAGGTTTTATATGGATGTGCAATAATGCTGCGATGTAGTGCGAAAAGCTTATTACAGAAGTTTGGCATGTCTTTTTTGAGAAAAGTTGAGAGCAAGTTATCCCAAAACCTTCCATAAGGTTGAGATTGAAACCATCTGCGAGTTAAGATTCAATTTCCTTGCTCACGAACTTGACTGTTTGCCCTTGTAATCTCATATGTTCTATATACTCTTACCATGTAAATATTGCCATCCTATGTCATATTGTAATCATACAATCGGAAGGATGACTACTTCCAAGAATAGGATAGGATCATTTTACCTAGTTTAATTTCTCGTTTGGAGATGATTTATATTGGGTTTCCTTATGTTGCTCTGTTTTTGTCAGACACTACGGTATGGTCTGACTATTTTGGATGCACAATGTTATGCATCTGCTCCAAAGAAGAGAAAAAAGATCCATCATTGTATAGAATGTCAATTGAGGCAACTGTTGTCGCGCTCTTAGGACTCCGGTTTTGGCTGGTAATTGGCTTTTCTCTTCATCTTGAAGAAGATGAGTTAGAATGGCCATGGAGGTGTGGGGATGTCCAAATACCTGGAGAAACTTTATTGTCTTTCCGTATGTATGTTCTGTGTTCGTCTTCCATTTAGTCTGCATTGGTGTTTCGGTATTTCAATTTTGTTTGACAACTTTACGAATTACTAGTAGTACTTTTAAACCATGCTCTTGTGGTACAAATTTCTGAAAATGTAGTATATATAATTCATGCCAATTCTCCGTTCTTCATAATCATCATGGCCTCACAAAAGCATCTTCTTACTAGGTACTTCAGATACCACAATCCCCGCTCATGGAATGGACAGATGAGAAGCACAACCTATATCTGAATTCTCTGGAAGCATCATTCATTAACCAATTACATAGCACGGATTGTGGTTCGAGAAAACTTTTTGGATGGTTTCCGACAATGACACAGAAAGACAGGCATGCATATGGATCAGGCTCTAACTACATGCTCTATGGTCAGGTATGGAAGTGACAGATTTCTGTTTGCCAAATCTATCCTAACAATTTTTCACCCCATTGTAGAGCTTCAATTATGAACCGTTAGGACTCTATTGCTAAACTAGTCGTGTCGATGCAGGATGCAACCTGTTTCTTCCTGCAGTTATGTTTTTCCTCTTCCTTATTTCATTTTGTGTAAAGAGGTGTTGCTCAACAACTACATTAACCTCAGCAACATGGACAATTTTTATTTTTATTTTCTTAAGATGAACAAAAAGCTTGAAGGCCACATCACAACATTCATGATGCAATGAGCTATAGTTTTATGGTTCCTAGGGATCATGCAAGATTAAATGAATCTGATCAATACTGATCCTAGGAATCCTGCTCGAGTTAGTTTCCTGCACACAGTCCAAAACAGCAGTTTCCAAGTGTAAGGCCTTTTTCTCTGTCGATGTATCTTTGAACAATGTCTTTTTATCATAAAACATTAAAAATTAGTCAAAATTGATGCAAGTTACATTTACCACTGGAGAAAGCAAAAATGTTATTGGAGAACTGCCAAAATACTAAATCCCCTGTCTAAACTCTCGGTCACGATGTTCCCAAATCAACAATCATAAAAAAGCTTAATTTCTTAAATGTGCCAGTCATGATGTTCGGTGCTGTATTTTTAAAATGAATCCAGCAGTTGCGAGAAAATTTCAATGTGCAAAGCTCATTATCCTTCGATTTGTCTAAATTTCATTGTTTTTGCTCTTCTCTTTTCGTCTAACTTTAGGGTTTTTTATTTACTTCAGAATCATGTAAATCTTGGAGCACTTGAAGAGGTGTCAGATCAGAACTTTGTAGATATGGATCCTGAAGCAGAGAACTTAAGCCGATCAATTAGGAGGAAGAGAGCCAAAAAATAAACTTACTAAAACCTTGGTTGGATCCTATACTTTGATTATATTCCTGTCCAGTAATTTCTTGTGCAAGCTGGATCGCTTTGATCATATTTTGATATTATTATTGAATCGTACTTGTCGATATTCTTTTCAGGAAATTCTGTTTAGGCAATCAATTCTAGCAGCATGTGATTACTATCTTGCTGGACTTTGAAACTTGGCCTGCATCTGGTTGATCAGGAGCTGAAATGGAGTTACTGTCAATGTTTTATGAATGAAAAAGAACAGAATGCTAGCAATAAGAGCCATCACTAGTTGCTTTAAATTATGAGACACTTCTTGAAATCCTTCATGAGAGCTGATGGAAACAGAAGTAATCATAGTAACTTCTTCATCGATTGCGCATGTCTCAAAACTATCTGTCCTTTACTACTTTAATCATCCTGCAATTTTTTTGTACAATTTAAATACTTGAGATAGTTCAGTTGATATTCCAAGTCCATGTACAGTTCTTCTAGACTTGAGACGAAAAGTATATTCGAATGTGATGAATTTTTCAATGGTTTGTTTTTAGTTTGACCAGTGTTGTTCTCTATATATGTTCTAGCATATGAAGTGCATCAAAGTCTAACATGTAGAAAACGAGTTAAATGAAGAGGAAAACTAGGCAGCTTGAAGATTCAAATGCACTCTTCTGCTATGTTTACATTTTCGCTATGCCGGTTCATCCAAGAGATTAAGATAATAGAATTGAAGGAATTAGCATGATTTATCGTTCAAAGTCAATTAAACATCAAAGTTTTTAGCTTCTTGCATGTGTGAGTAAAAGTTTGCCCCAAAATGACAAGAAGAAGCATCATTTTCCTAGTCAAAGAGATCACTATATTTTCACCATATCTTCATGTTCAATCTTCTTCCTATCACTATTGTACCTTTTCGATATGTCCCTTCCTCAGCACATATAGTTTAACCGCAATGCAGTTTTGGACAAAGTGAAAGGGTGAACCTTTGTCTCAGTATCTCAGAAGTTGTATCAGTGGCCTTTGTCATTAGTCAGAAGAGATTACAACAAGCTTGCAAAGGGCAATCAATGACAAGATCATATATGGTGGCCTTTGGTCTGTTTGAAGGTCTACTACGAACATTGATGGTGTTGTGCTTTAGAGGGGGAGTCCTTTTGAGACTTGGCCTTCCCAACTCTGAAATGTTGTTGTGGAAGCACCTCCAAACAATAGGCAGATTTCTTGGAACAACAGATGGAAGACGAGACCAAGTCTTCTCCGAAAATTCATCAGTCAAGAAAGAGATGAGGTATGTATACTTTGTTGATCGGACTCGACATCATGCAACGTAAAGACCAAGTAAAATTTCCTAATGCTCTTTTGGATTAACTCTTCTCAGTTTTTGACTTTTTTTCTGCATGGAGGTACAAAGTCCATTCATATTTAATGTTAGATGGATCTCTTCTCGTCCTCCTGACACATTCAATGGCGTACCAATCTTCGAATGATGTTTCTTCGGGTGACGGTGATGCTGATACATACATACATACATACATACTTATATACACACATGAGAATGGAACGGACATTGATTTCATTCTTCAAAATCAACACAGAAAGTAGGAGTTTGATTTTAGTAAAGAAGAGAAGATAAAAGATGGAAGAGAAGAGAGGAAGACGAAAGCTTGCTAATAATTTTGATGTGCAAACAGCTATGAGATTTTGAGTTCCATTACAAACATATAGTGTGGATAGGTATGCAAAGCTCACATATAGGAGTCATTCGAAAGAAAACCTCCAAGAAAAGAGTTGATCGATCTCTAGCTTTTGACCAAAGGCATCACTTGATAAAGTCTGATACATGACAAGATAAATTTATGAGCCAAAGGGCCAACCATTTGTGGTGTTGACTCCGAGGCAGCAACAAATGGAAACTTCCTCCACATTGCACCAAAACAAGTCATCACAATCAAACCCTTTGACGAAATGTAGATGCACCACCCACGTCCACCCCTCCTTTGGCTTTCGATGTCATCTTTTCACTGTTTCTGGTTGAAAAGAAGCCAATACCAATAAGTAAGAGAAAGATTCCACAGCAGATGAGGGTGCCAAGGAACAAAGCAAGTAGGCACAGCACCAAAGTCATGTTCTTTTAGTAAAAGAATTCCCCCCACCTACTGCTACTTTACCAATATCTTCCTCCTGGAAGAAACCTGGAACATCGACATTTACCTTACGGACCTAATCACAACTGACATCTGATATGTTAATCGATCCTACATCAGGTTTGACATGTCGAATTTAGATGTTTGTCTTGGTCAACAAGGAAACAGTCAATTCATGCGTGGTGCATACTCTTTTCTTCTCAGCATTAAGAACAAAAAATAATTATATATATATATATATATATATATATATATATATATATATGATTTGTAAATACATGCAAAAAATTAAATCAAGTCAAAGGCATTCACTTTTCTGGGATTCTTGAGCGTCTTGTTGCGCACAGCATTTGGAAAGCTGAAGGTGAAGAACGAGATGGTCCGTCCCATTTGTCTTTCTTTGCTCCCTTTGTTACGTCTTTGAATTCTCTGGAAGCGACCAAAAGTTTACGGCGATGCAAGGAAACTTCTATTTGCACCCATCACCAAAGAAAAGAATTTATATCCATATAGCCCAAAAGCAACTTCTGCTCTCGGGTTCTTTGTCTCCCTATCTTTCTCTCCTTCGGCTCGTAGTTTCATCTTGTCCTCGGATCTCCATGGCTTTGGGTTAGATGATTTCTCTTGTTTCCGTGAGTCGGGTTATGGAAGAAGAGAGACCGATAGGTGTTGCAGGGAGGAGCGACGTTGATGGCGGCCTCGGTCTGGGTTGCTCCCACAGGGTGATCATCACCGGTTTCTACTGCTGGGGTTGGGAGTTCTTGACCGCTCTCCTCGTCTTCGCGTTTTGATCCTTCTGAAACCCAACCAAATAGTGCACCGGTCGATCGCTCTTCCTGTAGTTTTCTTCTTGTTCTCATAGGAAAGGAGTCCACGAGTCTTAAGGTGGTTTAGTTCTTGAAAGAGGTAGGCATGATGACGAAGAGGAACAACTGTGGCAGCCGCCGCGGCGGCGGGCCGGCGCCGTTCCTGGTGAAGACGCACCAGATGGTGGAGGACAACGTGACGGACGACGTGATATCGTGGGGAAAGACCGGCACGTCCTTCGTGGTGTGGAAGCCGGTGGAGTTCGCCAGAGACCTCCTCCCCGTCCACTTCAAGCACAACAACTTCTCCAGTTTCGTCCGCCAGCTTAATACCTACGTAAGTTCTACTGCTCTTCTGTTTCTTCTCCGACTTGTACTGTCGATCCATAATCCGCCAGCTTAATATCATTTGAATCGTCGATGTGAGTTCGTCGTCAGGCATTTTAGGTGAAGACTCATGACCAATATACTCTACTGTTTCATTGGTTACTGTCGGTGGCCAAACTTACCTGCTAAAGAACATTATTATTATTATTATTATTAGTCTCTAAGACTACAGTTGATCTCGAAAGCTTGAATCATCGCATAACTTGGCATCTTCGGAGAGTTGAGTGAGAGAAGCACAATTCTGCAGAGACTCCCATTTATGGTTTTCTTTGCACAACGTGGAATTGGATACACAAAACTACGCTGGTGATTGCAAGAGTAGTTGATAAGTACCTCTCTGCTGTCGCTAATGCATTAAAAAGCTGCAGCCGTAGTGCACGAAAGTCAACGGAGGTGCATCAGTTTCCACAGGCCTTCTCACAAAGAAATCTGAGCTTCTTGTTTTCAAACCATGGAGTTGCATCAAAGTCATTGTCTTCTCTGCATTTGGAGACGAGGCTGTACAAAATCCTTCAGTCTGTTCACATGAACTTTGACCCTACCCACCATTAATTGTCCACAGCCTGCAGCTGCTAATAATGCTGAAAGCTCCATTTACTTGGATGTTAGGAGCTGCTTCCTACATTTATATATGTTATTCTTATCCACCAGCTAAATATTTACTTGGTACAACTGTGCTTGTCGTTTACTGCCTGAAGCTATGGCTATGACTGGTGGCAGGGATTTCACAAAGTGGTGCCGGATCGGTGGGAGTTCGCGAATGACAACTTCCGGCAAGGGGAGCAAAGGCTCCTCTGCAAGATCCGCCGGAGAAAGGCAGCTCTGCCACAAGTTCCTTCCGCTGGAAAAGCCAGCGCAGACAGAAACAACCGTCCTCCTCCTTCCCCTCTGTCTAATTCCGGGGAAGCTCACAGTTCTTCCACTGCATCCCTGCTGCCACCCTCTGAGCATCTTCTGGAACTCACACACGAGAACGAGAAACTGAGGATGGACAACCAAATCCTCAGTACCGAGCTAGCTCAGGCCAAGCGCCAGTACCGGGAGCTCCTAGCCTCCCTCTCCAACTTCGTGGATGTCAGTCAGCCAAACCTCAGTGTTCTGATGCAGGAAAAATCCGCATTAAGCGTAGGAAACGGTTCAGAAACAGAAACCAAGAAGAAGGAAGCGGAAGAGGAGAAGATGGATAACGAAGAAGAAGGTCTGAAGCTTTTTGGCGTGCTGCTGAAGGGTTTAGGGGGAGAGGGGAGCGACAAGAGTCGGAGGCCAAAGAGAGGCAGGTGCGACGAGAGCGCCGATGGGTGTAGCGTCGGCGAGCGGCCCATGAAGATGGGTTTTGGCTGGCCATGGTGGGGGATGTCGAGCACAGTCCAGCATGGGAGCAGCAGGGTCTGCAATTGAACTCGTTGTTGTGTCTTATGCAGTAAGCAAAGTGTCTATAGCTTTCGATAGATAATAAGGATACGGCTGTATGATGCCAATGTAAAGTAGCTAAGAAAGAGCTCAAGCAACTCCGTGCAGAACAGTCTTAAGTGTATGCATCTAAAATGGTTGAAATGGACACCACAAAAGTGTTTTGTCAGTTTCTGTTTTTCTTTCACAAGAATTGAGTGCCTTCTTTCGACATGGAAAATGTTTCTGATTAGAAAAGAAAACATATGGTTTAAAACTATAGGTTGATTAGAAAACAAAAACATTGTGTGAAAACCATAGGTTTCCTCTCCTTTGTTGTCAACCCAACATATACTGTTTTTTCCTACACCTTCTCTCTATCGAGAGAATTCCTGTTTCATAGTTGACACTGCAAGATGATATTTTGATTCGGTGGATAGCATAAACAACGAGAAGTAGAACTAAGGCGCACGCTTCCAAGATTGGCAGAAGACTTCACCCTAATTGAAGTTGGGACTGATGAGTGTTTTCTGTAGCTGCAAATTCCTTTAGGTGATTGGCAGTTCATTTGCTAGCTCTTATTTCAAGCTGTTCAAGACCAAATAGAGTTCTTCCATGAGGAGAATGGTGGGGGTACTATAATTATACAGAGATCTTTTGTTGCTGTTAAGGAAACAAGCTTAAGCTATCATCAGCATGTTAGATGAAGAGGAAAGCTTTAGATTTCAGGTGACAAGATCTGAGTGTCGACAATATTTTCTATTGTAAGTAATGTCATCATCATCATCAGCATCAAATTGATCTCAATTCATATGTTCATAAAAAATGTTGACAGAGCAGGAAAAATTTTCCTTTACCTGATGAAACTATCAAAGGTCGTTTCTTCCAAGAAAAAAAATGTTGTACAATTCCAGGAAAACAAGGACAATATGTTAGCCATTGAAGATCAGAAAACATTTAAGTGTTTTGGATATCCTAGCAATTATATGAGACTTTTATACTATCTGAATTAATTTTGCACAATAAGAACACAAGTCGAAAAAGCAGGCACACGGTTGGAGAAGTTTCCTTTGAGAAATCGGATGCAGAAGATGAAGCAAGAAGATGGAGCAAGTAATATACTTCGTTCCAAGAAAACATTTACTCATACTGAAATAAATCATGATCTCATGGGCGCGATATGATCAGCCATTAGTACAATAATGAGCACCACAATGGTCATTCTTATCTTAATTAACATGTGTTTTCTATATCTCAGTTCAGATGCTTTCCAGATTACACATAAAATTTCTACATGCATTTAGGCGCAAAAAGAGCCTTATCTGATTTGAAGAAAGATTGCTGCAGCAGCTTTCCCGAGTGTATCTTGCACCTTCAAAGGTTGTAACAGAAGATTACATCCACATGTCCATGATCACCCACCGACCGATAGAAAAAACACTGGAACCTGCACTAACAACAATAAAAATCGCTAAATATATCGAAAACATAAGAGATAAAGACATCCAAACACCGAGAAGTCTTCTAACACATGATATTAATATACACAACCCTCCATTCATATCCATCTTTTTGCGAATGACCTGTTCAACATTAAGTTCAACATCTTTTTGTGCGGGACTATAAAGTTCAACATATACTACATCAGAATTCACCTAAAAATTATACTGCAAATGCCTCTTAAAACATGACCTGTTTATCCAAAAATAAGCGGAAAGGGAAAAAACAAGAAGGTGGAGAATTGCAACCTGAACTAGTTGCACTCTTCTTCCATATCTGATATGAAAGTGAAATAAGCGCCAAACTACAGATGTGCATTCTATGGCTTTAATAATGCAAATGAATAAGCTATTATACACTGCTCCAAGTATGATTGCCTGCTGTACAGCAACCGTGTTTACGATGAACACCTCTGGAAAAATTTTCACACTGCCTGCAGGATCGCCTGTCCTCCATTGGGAAATGTTTCTGGTACTGTCTTTAGTACCTTTACCCGAAAGGTTACCTGAAAAAGGATCAAAAGATAAATGAATATTAGTTTCTGGCAAATCAATGTATTAAGATGAAAATGGTAAGGATTATTATTGATGATCTACCTACTATAACTAATCAAGAGAAGAAACATTGCTAAAGTGGAATGCAAATGAGACACAAAAATTATGGTTCCACTATGGTTCTTCTAGTATCTAAGACACACCTACTAGTAATTTTAAACATATGGTTCCGCCACTAATAATGAGATTAGCAACAACTAGCTATTGAAGTTCCACTACCAATGATTTTTCATCTATGTGACAGAGACATTTGCCTCGTACAAATAAAAGCATGTGAAACCCACGGTAGTCACAGTTTAACACAGGTAAATATTTCATTGTACGGGTGAAATACTATGGCACATGAATCTATTGACTATATGGTAGAAGTGCATGGTGTGACCTATTTTAATAAGCACGTTTCATTATTAATCCTAATAAATATGCCCATGCATGACAATTTCATATTATCTATACATTGGTAAAATGTAATAAAAGTCAGAATACCTTCTTATCACTACCGAGTTCGATGACATCAGATGGGTGGATTCGAACAGGAAAATTAGGAGGCACCCGGTACTTCCTCCTTTCATTGCTGCACTCGAAGAAAAATAGAAGAAGAATGTCAATCTTCCATTTAGCTGTCATCATTTTTCTAAAAACAACAATGTAGTACTTTAACTTTCCATCACTTACTTGGTTATCCAGGTACCATATTGGCTCTGCAAATCAGTCAAGAAGAAGGCATTGTCTTTGTAACTAATACATATATGTTCTACAGCCACCTGTCAGGAGGTTATCGATTAAAAAGAAAATTGTTATCCATGAAATGATCAAGATATCAGACAACAACATTTTGAAGGCTAGGAACACAAGTTGAAGAACAGAACCCCCTTTCGTTCCTGGAGAATATAAATACATCTATTTTATGGAAGAGCCGCAAAATTGATATGGTTCATCTGAATAGGGTATTTTAGTGCAAGGGGTAAGAGTCTCACATTTCTCAAAAATAATAGTATAATCATACTCGATCATTAAGAAAAAAATTCCTAAGCTAATTCAAACATCTGCAAGCAAACCAAAATAATCACAAAACTACAACAGATGATCCAAGATGAATCCACTATATTCAGGCAACAATGTAAGAGAATTTCCATTAATTTATCCAAGAATTTTCCAAAATCAGACACATGGCACAATAAAAGAGAGAACATGAAACAACAAACTGAAGAGAGACCTGTGTTGATCACTCGAAACAAAATTGGACAGAAGCTATCATACTCCCCAAATTGTATCTTTTTTTCAACTATTTTTCCTTGATTTTTTTTTTTTTTTTGCATTAAACCAACACGTTAATGGACAAGAGAACACAGCCTATTTCATTTTGAAAACCACCAAGAACGTGGAGCATTTTTGGTCGTGGTATAGGTAGAAAGGTACACCACTCAGCTCCATTCATTGAATGATAGTAAGTACATGGAGAGCCTTCCTGTTGTGACAACAGGTTCACTCTATGTTATATTTCCATCACATAAAACCGAAGGACCCTTTTTTTTTCAAGAAGCTGTCACTACTGAATTCATTCTACTTACTGGGGGAACATTAACAAATCGTGACTATACAATGAAAGAGCAAGGAAAACTTGTAGGTATGGTAGTGTCAGATTAGCAATCTCTAACCTGTGGTGAAGGAATGACAAATGACTCTCCTTCTTTGCCAGTTTGTGCACGATTTCTGCCATTTCATGAATTGCTCAGTGACTATCTAATTAGCTCGTCAAGAACAAAAGTGAACATAAAACAGTATGCTCAAGAATTACCCAATTATTAATGGTCTATGCATATCTTTGACCAAATGAATGGGTTTCAATGCACTATCATTTCCTGTAACTGCAGGGAGAAGATACCACCTGGAAAAGTAACGATGTATTAGTTATGAACTGTAGTGTAAATAATGATTGATTAATGACAACTTGAGAAGACATACTCTCCACCCATAGCTCGTTCCATTGCATCATCATCTTCAAACCATCTCTGCAACTGGTCACTTGCCTGCAAAAGTTATCATATAATTGCATTACCATGATTCTATAATGAGTTACTTCTCTCTCACACAAAAGTTGAATTTTACAGTTGCAGCAGTTTGATCTGCATCTAACTTCTAGTGAGAGTACCTTGTCAGTTAGACGACAGCTCAATGGCCTTCCTGAAAGATTCGAGCTGCAAAAGTAACAAGTTACTTGGCTCAGTCTCAAGATCGATTCAGAAAATTTCCAGGCACAGAAAAGTTTAAATTGAACAACAGGGATTCAAAAGAATTACAGGGCAAAAGTGGGTAACCACAATTTACCTGTTGCCCCCTAGAACCCAGTTCAGCATCAGGGGCATTGCAAACTGTATAATGAATCTGCCACCAACCCTTCCAGGATGTGGTATCTGGAACTTGGTCAAAAACTACAAAGAATATCAAGACAAAGATGTTCAATTGGGAAGAGACATCATGCAATAAACAAAGGAGATTTGATCCTTTAAAATTGAGTTCCTAGTATCAAGATAAACTGGAGGTTATCAGCCTGGTGTCATACCGACAATGGTCCCAGCCCCACACCCAAATATGGTCTGTAAGTGGAAGCCATTATTGCCGCCATTCGTGCCATTCCATATATAAGAGCAACACGGATCCTTCTCTCCTCCTCATAACTGCCATACAAGAACTATAAAATGTTATCTCATGCGACATATGCTAATAGGCACGAGGATATGCCTACATGCCATGCATAATGGCTGGTAATGTCCATGCTTTAGCACGGACGACATAAGGAACTATCTACAAAATTCTGTACACCTAGATAAATGTCATGATCCTGGTTAGAATGGGCACAGATGTCATGTAACGTGCCAGTGGCAGGCTAACAAATGCCGAGCATTATACATTTTTATTGAGTTTTTCCTTCATTCAAATGTAATAACAACTCCAAATAGCACAGTATCATTCGACAAGAAAGTTACCGTTTTAGAGGAGATGCAATATCCATTGGAGTTCCCGTTTCAACACTATGCTTCCAAGATTTCTCAAGTTCTAGAGCAAGCTGATAACTATCCTACAAGGATGATATTAAGATTCAAATGTAAGACTCACAAATGAATCGATATTAGATGTATATATTATTTCCAGATACATAAACTTCTGCTTCAGGTTTACATGCTTAAAAAACTCCAGGCCAGGAATTTGATCATCTTTGGATAGGGAAAATCTTTATACCAAGACAAAAAAATAAATGCATGAAACCGTACCTCAATAGCCATGCAGCCACCTTGACCCATATTTGGCTGCATCGCATGGACAGAATCTCCAAGCAATGTCACACGACCTTTGCCCCAGCTCATAATTGGTATACGATCATATATATCACGACGAAGAATTTCATCCTCGTCAGTTGCAAGTATCAAGTCTATTACATTATCACACCAACCACTAAATATTTTGAGAAGTCTTTCCCTTTTACCTGTTACATAACCATACTAGATGTTAAATAGATGAACAGTAGAAATTGCTCGTTGTTTTTTTTTTATCCATGAAGATGTGAAGTTTGGCCACGCTAGCACCGACATGTAAGTGAATACGACTCGGGTTTCAAGTTTGTTATCTGAAATCTACACATCAGTCATTAATCATTTAGATTTTCTTTCCCTTCCAATCATTTTATGGATAAGGTTGGAACAGAACTAAGGAAAACCTAGATGCAGAATATCTACCATTAGGAACATCAGTGCCACCAGGAGGCTCCTTGTGAAATGCATACCACTGCATTTTTCCAGCGCCAACATCCGAAGAAACAAAATACTGCTTGTGACCTAGAAATACTCGATACCTTGACAAAAGAATTACAAGGTAGTAAATAAGCAATCTTAGGCACTAACTCTAATGATTCTGAAGATACTAAGAAACAAGAAACTGCTATCTAAATAAGAAAGAGCTGTTGTGCACTGGAGCCATCGAAGGGAATAAAAAAGGACAAAAATTTCAGCATACCCAACGGTTTCAATATCTGGAGGTACAAAATCTGCAATACCAGTGTAGCAGGTATATCCTGAATAAGATGCCTCTTTGGGCCCAAATAGTATTTTACGCACCTGCATAATTAATAAACAAGAGGTGGTGACAAATTCATCCAACCATGTGAAGAAGTACTGTAAACATACAATATCATACCTTTGACCATATGCCATCAGCTCCAACTAAAAGATCACCTTCATACTGCTGCCCATTCTCAAGTACTACAGTAACCTGGGTCATTAGTAACAAATTAGATTACCTATTATATTAGATAAAGATCCAACAAGAAGGAAAACCAACCTTGTCTCCATTATCAACATAATTGACAACATTACTGTCATTCAAAATCTTGTCATCACCAACTGCACGGGCCAATATTTGCTGTAGGGTCATGCGACTGATAACTCTTGTGACCGGAAGTCCACGCTCTGCTGCAGGAGTAAATGTATCAAATTTGATGTACCTGAATTTTGAACCAAAGTCAATGGTTCATGTATCAAGTCAACAAAATTCTTATTATGCAACTGTACACAGGAACCTAAAAGCTAGTCAAGAAATTTGGCTTTAAGTTTACCTGAAAAAGCATTTTTAACAATTTCTCTTTATTATGTCCATCTTAATGCGACAAGATGTAATCAAACATTGTAAACATGAGACATCAAAATGTAGTTAATTTGCACCCATGAATGATGACTCTGAAGAGACTTGACGATATTATTAATTAGTGAGGCAGCCAAAAGCATCTCAAAGTACAAGAATGGCAATCCTTCAAATGATAATCTAGTTTATTACCTAGGAATGGTAAGACATGATAGATGTCCTGCTTAGATGAGGTGAGTCAATTAGAATTAGTGGTGCAACATGAGATAGAGAGATCTGTACTTTTATCAAGGTTATTACCTTACACAAAGCTCAATGGTGGAAACAGGTTCATGTAGCCAACACCAAATAGTTGAGACAGTATGACGTGTCGTTGTCGTGATATACACATTATCAACGAGTTCGGGGAAAAGAAAGGGCATAGTTGAAGCCAAAAGTACTTGAGGTGATTGGCACTATTCTTAAACCATCTCCGTTTTAGTAGCGTTATTCTCAATTGTCTTCACCCATGTACAGAGGCCTGTTGTGTGTTCTATCTGATTACATGCTATATTTTGCTCCTCTCTGTTATATTATGTCCGTTGGTGTCAGCCCTTAGTCTTGTCTACTCCAGAAGTATCTTATTGGCTTCTCATATCCAGGCTTGATAACTTCCAAGCAAACCAACTTTCCAAGAGCATGGATACGAGAAGAAGCTAGCTAGTCCATGGATATTTCCATATCTAGGATATCTAGTTTCACCAAACAATCATCTGACAAATTCTCTTCCTCAAGATCGATTATTCAAGTAGTCCAAATCAACGGTAACATACTTGACCAGAAATCATCTGTAATACAACGGAACAAAATTTTCACTCCATCTAGAAAGGCCCAACACAATGTGGAACTTAACCTTTGAACTCAGAGAAGTGTGACTTATGTTGCACATCTCCTAAAGAGCCTTGGAAACAAGGGTCCCCTAAGATTTCGAAAGTAGAGAGGCAGTCCTTTCTATAGATAAGGGGCCCTGATTTGCTTTGAATTCTTGAACAATAAGAAAGAGAAACAGAAGAGGGAGAGAGAGATAGAAAGAGGGAAAGTCCCTCCAAATATGTGGTCCATAAATGTCTAACCAAAGTGGAGAATGTTAGGAGAACATGACTTATATTGTCATGCCTTCTAATTCCATCACTTCTTTGCTTGACTTCTGAAGATCAAAGAAACTGCAATGATCAATCCCAAAACTGGTGAAATTTTCGATAATTGCTCGGGCCTATCAGCTTAGTGTATGGACATGTTGGGTTCCTTGGTATGGCAAGCATGCAGCACAGAACAGCTAAAGGCATCCCCACATCTGTTATTGCCTGAAACTTCCATGTCTTAAATGTCAATACAGCTACTAACCCATCAAGTGAGGCCACCTTAATCAACATAGTTAACCATGAAAGTTGCTCTGCTTACATCAATCTACTGTGAAGAAATATCAGTCTCCTTCCTTTTTCCCCAAAAAAAGAAACCAAAAGAAGATTAGGTGAAGTGCCTGGTTAGCTAGGAAACAACTACAAATAGCATGAACGCACAATAAATTGATTGCTTGAATTAATGTTTCTATAATAGTTGTACCTACATATGCATCATAAAATGCGTCGGTTGACATCACAAATTAAGCATACATCTGATGGCAGCCAAAAACTACGTAAAGGAAATAATGAACTCAGGACAAATGTCACTCGATTTCACTCCAAAGAGTAAATGGAAACAGCGAGGCCATAAAGAAAACTCAACCGGGAACGAAGAGAAAGTCAAGAGACAGAGCAAGAACACGCACCAGTTCCCAGATATCCCATCCACCAAACCATTGATCCGGTCCCCGGTGATGCACCCAGCCTTCATCACCTCCTCCGCGACATCCATGTCGATGGCCTCCAACGCCGCCAGCGCATTGCTCTGGATCTGGATCGGCCCCCTGTACTGCCCCTCCCCTCTGATGGCACTCAGGTCCTTCTCGAAGACCATCACATCAAACCCCTTCCTCTTCGCCGCCAGCGCGAACACCAGCCCCCCAATTCCGCCACCGGCTACCAGAATCCTCAGCTTCCGCGGAGCCGGCACCGGCGCCGGCTCGGAATCCGCGGTAGCCGCAGCAGACTGAGCACCACTTGCAGACACAGTCATGGTTGCACACCTCCGCCTACACTTGCAACTGTGGAGACCATGACCAACGGAATGTGAGGAGTCCTCGGAGAAGAAGCCACGAGCCAAGGACGGGAATTGGGTCTTGGGAAAGGGGATCGGGGGAGAATGGAGCGGAGCACTGTACAACAGTGCCATTAAGACGCTGCAGCCGGTGCGTTGCGGGTGAAGAAAGGGTGGCTACCAGCACAACAATCATAGCGCTTAAGCCAAATAGATCGGGAGGATTTTATTGATGAGATGTGGCGGAGATGGATCGTGGGAGGGAGATGACAATCTATCCATAGATTTGACGCGCCACTCGTTTGGCCACTGAGGTGTTGGGATTGGCAACGTGGCACGACGTGGTCAGTTGGCTAGCGGGAGAGGGGGTGTTCTGCTGCCACATGGTGCGTGTGGTGGTGCGGACAACCCCTAGTGGGTCGGGCGGGTGGAAGAGGCTTCGATGAGTGGGTGTTGTACTCACTTGTCCTCCGTGCCAAGGGGATATTTGGCTCCCATAAATTTATTGTGGCGCGTGATGAGATGCGTGCTATTAATTTTCTTGGTGAGTGCTTCGTTGCGTTAACGCACACGATTCTTACTGCCGTGGACTGAGTCACGTCCACGTTTCCATTTTTAGATGCGGAGTTGACCGGTAGAATGACCGACCAGAGAAGGGAAAGAGGATAGGGATGTAAATTTCTTAGGCGGTGACTTAAACGGGTCTAAATTTCTACATTTGTTTTTTATTCAAAAAAAGTAAAAATTAAACTTTACTTTTTCAAAAAAGAAAAAATAAAAATAAAAACTCAACTTTGGTAAAGTGCATTCGATCCTCCATAAGTAAATACCAAAGCCCATAAAACTGCACTACAAGTAGGAGATGTATATCCATGTAAAATATATAGTTGCATGATTTGATGGAACCAAAAAATACATCATCCAACAGCCAGTATATATGTGAAACAAATGCTGGATCAGATCATTCGATCCAGAAGAAACTCCGAGCAAGAAGAAGATGCCGAAGCTTGCTTCCGAGTCACTCGAGCTTGTTGCTCGGAGGTGAAGCCCCCAGTCTGGTGCAGTTGACGTAGTCTTGAGGTGTGTGTGGTGTAAGACCAGGAGCTACGAGAGCAAGAAGTCTCATAGATGTCATGAACCATCCTTCCTTGTAATCTTGCCCTATCACGTGCCCGATCAAGAAGCTCCGGATGAACTCCCACCCTGCGTTCATGTACTTGGGGATGACTGTCCACAACGAGAAATAGTTCTTGTTCGGCTCCTCTTTCACCACCTTTCCCTTGTAGAGACTGTTGAAGTAGATGCATGTCCCAAAGTGCTTGAACAGGAGAGCAGAGTCATCGTAGGGAACCCTTGGCACGATGTCATTGCAGTACACATACCTAAAGTACCTCTTCTTTGGCTTGTCCAAGTGCTGCTCCACGAACTCCCCGAACTTGACATCTCCCACCCTGGGCTGCCCAAATGTATACACTCCCTCCAGCCTACCCAACAGCCACTCCTCCCCATGCAGTGCCAAGATGGACGGGAACAGTATCGCGAGTGCCCCTCCTAAGCTGTGCCCGGTGACCAAGAACTTTGCCTTCTCCTTATGGCGCAGCACTTCCCTGAGCTTCTCCCTCAAGTCGTAGTAAGCATATGACGGTCTGTCTCTCCTCTGAGGTAGGTCCTTGGGAAACCCAAGTTTCTTCTGCAATCCCAACTCCTTCATGAAGCCTCCATGGACCTTGCCAACGTTTGGTATCTCGTACCAGGAGAAGTCGAAGTCCGCGCACCATTGAACGGCGTCGAAGGGCTCGGTGCCTCGAAATGCCACCACGATCAGCTCGGTGTCGGCTGCCTTGTCATTGAATACAAATGCTTCTGAGCTGTACTGCTCCTGGTAGTCTGTAGCATTGCATTGCAGCATGTTCTATTAGAATCGTAGGCAAGTAATATTGATGGCTAGTAGCCGCATGCATGCATGCTGCAACATATCCAAAAGATTAATGGGCGAAGTAAATGATTATTATTCGTATGTCGATCAGTCTTACCATTCCAACCATCGTAGAATCCCAAGTACTCCATCTGCAGACAAGATCAAGGATTTGAACATCATCATATAAGCCTTTGATGATGAGATAATTCTTTCAGATGGTAATGAGCTATATAATTGAATTCTGCATGCAGTATTCAGAGAGCAGAACAAGAAGAAGCTTACATTCCAGTGGTTAGTAACTATGTTTTGGATGCATGATTCATTTTCGTAAGCTAGTTTTGCAGCCATTATTGAGAGTGCTGCGTGATACTTCCCGTCGCTTGGTTGAATTCTCGCGTCTAATTCCTCTCTCGTGTCCATTTGTCCAATACATGATCTATATGCTGATGATTCTTTCTGGGGATACGCCACTTTTCCTGAAGAGAACGAAGCCTTCTTTTGTTTCATTTTTTGTGGAATAAATTGGAGAAATTTAATCTGTTTCTATTTCTGAGAAGTAAATAAGAAACATAAAGAAGCAGAATCAAAATACACAGCAAAAGGCAAATAATAAAGCCTTAGAATATGTTAATCCTCTAAAATTATGATTGGTTCGAAAAAGGAACGAGAACAGTGTCATGTCTCTTTCATCTCGAATGCTTTCGATTCCTTTAAGAAACGCCATTAATGATGATAACTTAAAGAAGTCTTATACTAAATTATCAGAAAAAATTCTCCCAGATTCGTCTGCCACTCTAAATTCTCCGTTCCACGCATCATCTGACAGATTGGAAATAGAATGCCTATTTCCGATCTAGCTTAAATTTCTTGAGTTGAAGCTCTTTAAACTTGTGCTTGGATTCCAAAATAGGATGAGCTATTCTTGCGATGAATTCTCAACCAAAACATCAATACTGCGAGGAATAACTCTTCTTGTTCTTTTTCTTATAATGTATACTTGAATAAGACTGATATGATGTGTAAGCTAGTCAAAAAATAAAATATTTTTATTTAAAGAAATATTGATTTTGCAGTCAATATTTCTTTTACAATTTACAGAAATTTAAAATTTAGTTTGTAATTTTCTATATAATTGCATTTAAGCTCTCACTAATTACTATTCATCACAGAGGCTCAAATAAAATAACCCAAATCATGTAATCGATTAAAAAATCCTAAAAATAATTTCTATGCTTTCTTAGTTGCAACAAAGCACCATCTTTTAATTCAAGCATGTCCAAAATTCCATTTCCATACAAAAAGAAAGATAATGAGGAAGAAAATGGTGAAAAATAGGACGTAAAAATCAGAAGAATGCCAAGTGTAATCCTATGCAAAAGCAATGAGAATACAGAAAGAGGTGGTACGAAATAGCTAAATATAATTATGTAGAATAGACATAAGGTATGAAATATATAAGCATCAACAAGGAGGTAGAAAGACACATAAGCTTGACTTGGCAAGTTCATCATTGTCAAAGTTTGACACATTCCAATGTTACTTTTCTAACCTAATTAATAAATGCATACAGTGGAAACGTGCCAATTGGATTATAGTTGACTCCAAAGATGGCCAAATATATATATATATATATATATATATATATATATATATATATATATATATATATATATATATATATATATATATGTGTGTGTGTGTGTGTGTGTGTGTGTGTGTGTGTTAGCATCTTCCATGTCCTTCTTTTCTAATATATATAATCTATTCATCAAGTCCTATTAGAAGAGATGTATTAGCATTGATCTTGTCATTTTACCTAA